>NC_137810.1:10472280-10512280 GCF_963921795.1 Nannobrachium achirus | reverse complement strand
CTAAATCAGTAAAAACGCCTAGCTCTTTCAATGTTTAATGTGATATAGCAAAGCAGAAATGCAAACATTTACCAAATATATCATATGAATTGTTTGGTATTGAGTCAAAGTCAATGTATCATGATGATTTGTTAAGTTAAAATTTATATTAGTGTTGTTTTTTTTAAACCAAATATCCACCGGGTCAAAATGACCCGAACAGAACGAAGGTGTAGTGAATCTGAACAGAACTTAAGGGTTAAAAAGAACATTGATAGTGGAAATAGCCGATCTACAAGGTTGTAGATCTGCTATTTCCTCTATTTTTTAAATGTTTGAACATTTTTCAACATGTAAACGATTATGACGATCATCACAAAATAATTCTGATTATGTCAAATAATTGCGATTAGACGATTATGTAATAATTGTGACAGCCCTAACATGACACATAAAATAAGCAGATTTGGGATTTTTTTGGGGGGAAAGGTTGATTAGGTTGGTTTAGGTACTGCTTTCATGAGAGTGAAGGACGGATGGCAGAGGGTAATGGGGTGAGAGGGGTAGGACTAAAAAAGACCTGTAGCTGTCTCCATGATACACAGACCCAGCATCAGATGCAGTTAGGACTGGGCAACTGACCGGAAGCATATCGAAACCGATATGCTTATGAGTGCATCATAAAAATGATTATAAAATAAATCTTTTAGAATCTTTCCATGTTGATTTGTTGATATAAGCAGGGCAGGAATTTCAAGTCTCCTTTGTTGAGAATCTGAAATCTTAACTCCCCCAAGTCCCCATCTTTAAACCAATCCAGTGACTTTGATTGGTGCAGGGCTGAGCATTAAAGATTCTCAACGAAAGAGACTGGTGTCTACTGTCTATATATTGACAAGAGAGAAAGAAAGTGGTACAGTCAGCTGGGGCATTAAGGTCACTGTGGCCTCAGGTCATGCAATTGGTTTGAGGGGCACAAGGCCAAACTGAGGGGCAACGGTGGCCATGGCCTTCATGGCCTCCATGAAATTCCTGCCCTGCTTATATCAACAAATCAACATGGAAAGATTCTAAAAGATTTATTTTATAATCATTTTTATGACGCACTCCAAAGAGAACACATTGATCATAATAAATGTACCACCATTGATTCCGGATGGATTCCGGATGGAGACACAAATGCATTTGTGTCTCCATCGGGAAGCATGTATTATAATCAAATGATTGTCTAATGTGACAAAAACAAAACAATATTAATTATATAATTATAACACAAGTCTCTACAGGGTGACTAATCGATAGAAAAAAGTCATTTTGGGGGTGAACTACTCCTAGAATTATTTAATTCTTTAGCTATTGAAAAATAGCAGATATACAAGCTCACACCGAGTGCCGCGCTGCGAGCTTGTAGATCTGCTATTTTTGAAAAAGTTGTGAAAATGTGTGCAAATCTTTGAACATATGTATTTTCAAAGCGAACGTTTGTAACTCAAATTTTGCTTCTGGGGGGTCCCTGGAACTAAACATTTTGAGATGGGGGTCCGTGGCCAAATACATGCCATTTTGGGGTACTTCACATGAAAAGGTTTGAGAACCACTGACATAGTAGTCTCTGAAGAACAGACTAACTGAGCTTTATTTAAGTGAAAAGGACCTTTTCTTTGACGATGGCTGGCCAGATTGCTGACATAGAAACAGGATTCAAAAGACACTTATAGAATCAGGTCAAAATTCAAATGTTCATGATTTTTCAAAAATAGCAGATCTACAAGCTCGCAGCCGCCCTGTGAGCTTGTATATCTGCTATTTTTCAATAGTTAAAGCATAAAATAAAGTTAAAGTTCTATTGATTTGTGGTCCTATCACCCAGCCCTAGATGCAGTCCACCAAGGCTCCAGTAAACCCAGGATCAGAAGGGATCAGACTTCCGTTGCTTCCTCTGCCCTACTCCCTCTCCTCCATCACCTGCCCGTAGATGTTCCAACAGCCGCCGGTTCCCATGGCAACAAGCTTGCAGAAGACAAATTGAATGGACAGACACGCACCCGGCTCGCATCGACCCGTAAGTCACAAATAAGGATATGCTGTTTTTCCGGCGGTAGTACATAAGAAAACGACTGCTGCCGAAAGAAGCACCACGCAGCACTACAGTATACCAGCCACGATAAAACTGACTGGCATGAAGTGAAGACCGGTCAGTCAGCAGTAGGTATTAATACAGCTATGTGCTGTATATGCATGGGGCCTGTCTGGAGGCAATGGGTGAGTTACATAGAGCATCAGTCACATGAGCAAGGTTACAGTTACCACAATGACCTCTGGTGAAGTAAATAATGCCTGTGTGTGACTGTGACTGGCAGTAACACCAAGACAGAGCCATTTGTTTGCTTATTTTTTAAACACACACAAGAGATATACGAGATGTGCATCTAACAAGCAGCGTGTGTGCAAATCCTGCACATTCCAGAGATATGATACACATGTGATGGAAACAGTGAAACACCCTTTAAAATATAAACCGTGCAGTGCCTTTTTGGCTGCTAAGGAAATCAACCGTTGCGCTGGATAGTATATTTGTAAAACTGTGTTGACTACCAAATGAAAAGCTGCACATGCGATGCTTCATTTTCATGTAGAAAAGATATATAGAAAAATAGAAGAACTCCGGCGTCTTTCTGCATGAGAATGCTAACTTACCGTGTTAACGGTCTGTGCGTACCAGCGTATCTGTTGTGTGTGTGTGTGTATGGCCGTTCCACCTGCCTGCTGTCACTGTGGATCTAGGACATTAGGTGGAGTCAGGTGTCACAGGTAGGCTACTGTAGGGAGGGCATGGGTGTCGCACCAAATTCTGGGCCCTGGGTACAAGGATTCACTGCGGGCCCCCCATGAATGTTCTTCATAGGGGAAACTGGGGACGCATTATTTTGTGCGTCCCCCATTTTTGAAAAATCGTGAAAAACCTGTTTGTCAGTGGGCCACAGACCCCCATCTCAAAATATTTAGTTCCAGGGACCCCTCAGAAGCAAAATTTGAGTTACAAATGTTCGCTTAAAAATACATATATTCAAAGATTTGCACACATTTTCACGACTTTTCAAAAATAGCAGACCTACAGTACGTACAAGCTCGCTGTGAGTTGTATATCTGCAATGTTTCAATAGCTAAAGTAAAATAATTAAGGCCCCTCCACCTTAGGCCCTAGTAACTCAGTCCCACTTTCTCCCCCCTTGTGACACCCCTGAGGGAGGGCTTGATTGTGTGTATGCGTATGGCAGATAGACAGACAGACAAACAGACAGACAGACAGACAGACAGACAGACAGACAGACAGACAGACAGACAGACAGACAGACAGACAGACAGACAGACAGACAGACAGAGAGAGAGAGAGAGAGAGAGAGAGAGAGAGAGAGAGAGAGAGAGAGAGAGAGAGGTATATGCTTCCTGCAGCACTTTACAGTGGTGAAAATGCCACTTTTGTCATGGAGCGACATGATCGTTAGGCGCGCTCCTCAATGGAAAAATGACAGTACATGCACGCTTGAGCGCCACGATGCTCCGCTGGAGGGCCTCGGGCGCCAGCCGACGTGAAATTCTCGAGTGCAAATCCGTGTCACAGTGGGAACGTACGCGGTCGGTCGCATAGCGGACAAGGTGTCTCGGTGGGTTTAGTCAGATGTCGAGAGAGGAGGAGGAGGAACAGGAGGAGGAAGAGTGATGGGCATTCTACTCTGTGTGTGCGTGCATGTGTGTGCGTGCATGTGTGCATGTGTGTGTGTGTGCGTGTGTGTGTGTGTGCATGTGTGTGTGTGTGCGTGTGTGTGTGTGTGTGCTGAGGAAGCACAAAGTGGCACTTTGTTTCCTGGGCCAGACAGTGGCGTCAGTTCAGAAACAGCTAAGGTATGGCAACATTGCACGCGCGCGAAGACACCAGTCATGTTGCCATACCTTAGCAACAGGCATGCATTTATTTTAAGAAGTATATTAATTTTTTTTGGGCTGGATATGGCAGCCTGGAATGGTTGTTCAAGTGCAGCTAAACTTGGCATGTTAGTAAACGTGCCACAATTAACAATAATGCATTGCACCTGTGCAGCTGACCTGCAGAACCTGGGAATATATACCATTCTGTCAAGATGGGGAGAATACAAGTGTGGAGAATATAATTATAATACCTTGTTAAAGTGACCATTTTGTTACATTTTGCATTTGTAGTTATTTTACTGTAATTTAACAACATAATGACCAGCACAGAAGAAACATTCATGGATTTATATTCATAAGTAACTTTTATTTATTCCCTGGACCCAGGGTATGGCAGCTGCATACCCCTGCCATACCCAATTGACGCCCCTGGGGCCAGATAGCAGCCAGGGCCGGCAGGGGAACACAGTGTGGCATTCATCATTTCAACTGGCAGATGCAGACAAAGCAGCTCATTGTCATCCCGACAGTAAATGTGTGGCTACGTGCACATGTGTGAACATAATGGTTGCCTAATAATGTTATGCTCACCGTTTTTTTCTTTTCGGGAATCGTTTCGAAAAACGGCGCATTCCACAGGCTCAGAATGCGTCGGGATGCACTATTTTCCAAAAGGCCTAGTCTCTGAGCTTGAAGGTGTGCTCTTCCCCCCCCAAAAAAGGCCTCATCGTGGTTTATGGATTATTGACTTTGCGATCACATGTAACGCATAATAATAGGATCGTGGGTAGGGCTGCCCCAATTATTACATAATCGATTATTTTGAGTAATCGTCATAATCGTTTCCATGTTGAGAAACGTTAATTTCAAATTTCAAGTTTCAAACACTTCCAAAAGTATTGGAAATAGCAGATCTACAGCCTGGGCCACAGGGTAGTGGTCCAGGCTCCTAGGCTGGTAATCCAGACCAGCCTTGCAGCGTCACAGGTTCGAGTCCCGATCCTGACGACCTTTGCTGCGTTTCACCCTTCCATCTCTCTCCCCGTTTCCTGTCAGCCTACTGTACGTCTATCATTAAAAGGCAGAAAAAGCCCCAAAGATATCGTAAAAAAAAAAGAAAAGGAGTTAGCAGACGCGTTGTGAGCTTGTAGATTGGCTATTTCAATGTTCTTTTTTTAAGTATAAAGTTGTCAAATATGTTAGTCATTTATTTGTATATTTGGGTTATGTGTCATAATTGCCACGTGCATTGTGCAACTTCAAAGCCTAAAAGCCAAACAGAAATGTAATTGTCAACGACAAAAAACACAATTAAATCGTTAATCGCAGTTATTTGAGTGACAATTAATCGCCATGTAAAATGTCATATAATCATGACAGCCCTAATTGTGGGGGGAACATCCTATTTCTCTGCATTGGCCAGCCTCGCAAATATAAAACAACTCCCTTTATTTCATGCCTACGTACGTCTAATCCAGGCAGCATAATGGGTGCACATCGGTATAGTGTTACCGCGTAATAAGACTGTAACCCCCCCCCCCACCCCACCCCACACACACAGGGGCGTCACACCAAATTCTGGGCCCTGGGTACAAGGATTCACTGCGGGCCCCCCATGAATGTTAACTATTGAAAAATAGCAGATATACAAGCTCACAGCGCGGCACCGAGTGCCGCGCTGCAAGCTTGTAGATCTGCTATTCTTGAAAAATTGTGAAAATGTGCGCAAGAAACCCATGTTTCCATGTCAGTGGTGCTCAAACTTTTTCATGTGAAGGACCCCCAAAATGAAATGAATTTGGCCACGGACCCCCATCTCAAAATATTTAGTTCCAGAGACCCCCCCGGAAGCAGAATTTTAGTTACAAATGTTCGCTTAAAAAATAGATATTCAAAGATTTGCACACATTTTCAAAAATAGCAGATCTACAAGCTCGCAGCGCGGCACTCGGTGCCGCGCTGTGAGCTTGTATATCTGCTATTTTTCAATAGCTAAAGTTACTAGGGCCCCTCCACCTTGGGCCCTGGTAACTCAGTCCCACTTTCCTACCCCTTGTGACGCCCCTGCACACACACACCCCACCCCACCAGGCCTCTGCTCTGGGTTTGGCTTGGCAGCCTCACAGGAGAATATGGTAATGATGGGGCTTTACCAACCTGCCTACGTTACAGCAGCATAGCACTTCAAAGACCTGGAGGCTGCCTACGTTACAGCAGCATAGCACTTCAAAGACCTGGAGGCTGCCTACGTTACAGCAGCATAGCACTTCAAAGACCTGGAGGCTGCCTACGTTACAGCAGCATAGCACTTCAAAGACCTGGAGGCTGCCTACGTTACAGCAGCATAGCACTTCAAAGACCTGGAGGCTGCCTACGTTACAGCAGCATAGCACTTCAAAGACAGGCTGCTGCTCTCCCCCGACTGCGTGTATAAATAGAAAAGCCCTACTGAACCAACAGGCGCACATTATAGCGTCGGGACAGAAACCTTGTATGTCCAAAAGCGTTACTTTTCAGGAAATGGGGGGAAGAATCATCTGTGTACAGTACTACTAGGGCATTCACCAAATATTAGAATATTAGAATATTCAAATATCAAAGTCACTATTCGATGTTGTTCACCAAAGTCGAATATTGTCGCTTTTTTATTTTTATTTTATTGTTTTCTCTTTAAACAATATATAGTTTATAAAGCTTGGCTAGATAGGAAGTCATAAGAATGCGTTGTCAATGCCCCTGGTGGATGAATTTGTTAATGCTCTATACCAGGGGTTCTCAAACCTTTTTAGGTTGTGACCCCCAAAATAAACATATTTGAACTGGGGACCCCCACCCTGACAAGCACTTGGAATTGTAGGTATTACATTCAATGTGACTCGGTTCCGCAGATAAATATTGTGAAAATAGCAGGTCTACATGCTCACACGTGATCTACATGTGAGCATGTAGATCTGCTATTTTCACTATGTTCGCGTCCTTGCTTACTTAATATTTGACAGTTTGGCCAGTCCTGTCGAATATTCGACTATTCGAATACTGTGAGGTCGAATAATTCGAATACTAAAAATCACTATTCGTGAATGCCCTACTGTGTACTGAGCCGTGGTCTGAAGACTCACCTCTTCAGACTCCACCTAAACCCATAGCACTACTGTAACACTTCCCCTTCCCTCATTGACCATACATGAAGCTAGATAGCATTTTTAGGTTTTAGATGTTTTTTTACTGATAAGGTGCGTGGTCTGCCTATGTTATTGTTTTTTTCTAGATTGATATTCCTATGCATTTGTTATATTGTTGTTGATGTACTGACATATTATCTTGCTTATTATAGTGATGTGTATTACCTGCTTATTGTAAGTCGCTTTGGATTAAAAGCGTCTGCTAAATGCCTAAACTGTAAACTGTAAACTGTTCCAATGCATTCAGTGTAGTTATTATTTAGTAATTAGTTAGTTAGTTACACATTGGGAGCTTGTTATCTTCGCTACTTTTGTGCAACACTGTTATACGACCAAGTCAGGAATTCATTTATGAAAGAGCATAAATATAATTGGAGATACAAGGTATATGTCCAGCCCGACATGCAAAGACATACATGCACGCACACACTGACACACATATACTCACGATTGCGCACATGTATCTATGCGAACTGCTCCCACACAGACGCGTGTGCGGAATGAGAGAGATGAGAGTGTTTCTATTTCTAGACCATTCAATGTTATGTGAATAGAGGGTTAAGAGCTTGAGTTATACTTTGTCGTACAACAGACTATGAATTACTACAGTAGGCCAAGATCAACAGCCCTCGGCCGTTCTCAGTGGCACAGTTAGCAGCCACTACTTTTACAAATGCAATGTCAGCCGTTCATTCATAGTTCTAATGGAAATGTGAACCTAGGTGAATGCTAGGGTTGGGCAATATTATGATATTATACATTGATATAGAGTCTTTTCCTGGTTTCAATCACTTAAAAGAGCGCTGTCAACATTATCTTCATATAATTGGCCTTCACTAATGTTCATTATAAGATGGTCCAATTTCCATCTGCTCTCTCTGCATTTCATTGGTGATTCAGAAACCTGCCTAGTGCCTACCATTGACATCATCAATGATGATTCCAAGCTGATAGTAACTACGGGAAGTTACTGGGAAGTTAGCATGCTGAAATAGAAGCCATTGTTCTTGCATTCATAGAAAAAAGTTTGAAATCTGGTTTGAAACGACCAAACCTGGCTACCGGTGATGTCACTGATAGGCAGGTTTCTGAATCTACAATCTCACAAAGCATGATGTTGTGACACGTTGTGGGTTAGATCTGCTATTTTTGCTAGTTTGGAACAACATTTTTCTTTGATATTATTGTCACAATGTCGACATGGAGGTACTTTCTCAAACATATGGTGATATCTGTTGTGGATATATACAGTGCATTGTCCCTTTACACGTGTCAGTCTTTACGTGCCTTTTTGGCATTCAACATTATGTAAAGACAGGCATGTGTCGAGATATTGATAAACGATTAGAGGTCTGATTTCACCAATCGGATAAGGATCGGGCCTGGAGCCAATCACGTGCAAACAGCACACTGTAACTAATTCCATGTGGGAAAGCGGGCTAATCCGTTTAGTTCCATAGTGGGCTAAACTGGCACGCTGCTGAACCCTGAGCACCAATTTACTTAAAAAACTGACCCTTAGGCCTGAATTCTACTTAGCTGCGCGCTGTCACCGCTGTGCACCAAACATGGTTGATCTAGATCTGATATTGTTGGTGCACGACACCTGTGCGCAACAAGTATAAATCAGCCATAATGCTCAGGGTGTTGCAGTGCAGGGCCAAAGCTTTACTGTCTCAGTGACCACTTATACATTACCCATTTTACACTTGAACCATTAAGACCTGAAGCCGAATCTGCAAATTACTTCTAAATCAGAAAAAGAAAAGCAAGAGCGAGAGATGCACGTACAGATCTGTTTTCTGGGGATAGCAGTGACATCAGTAGGCTACCACTGGATTACAAGGGACATTGTTCAGCTCGTCTTGCCACTAGGGATGGGACGATATGAACATTTCATATCACGTTTATTGTGACAAAAGATATCGCGATTTACAATATTATCGCGATAATCAACATCCATTATCCTGGGGCGGAACATTTGCCAAAAAATAGCAGATCTACAAGCGCACAACGCGTCGCAATGCGACGCGTTGTGCGCTTGTAGATCGGCTATTTTTAGGCAAAGACATTTGGTAGAGTGAAAAAAAAAGACTGTATCAAGTACGTATATTACTTTTACCAATTATAGAGGGTTTAATTGGTACTGGATATGCAGCTCGGCAAATAAAAGGTGAATTGATCCCAGTGCATGACGGAGGACGATATCACGATAAGTTAAATCTCCACGATGCGATTATCGTGAGTGTTTTTTATCACACGATAAACGATAATATCACGTATCGTTCCATCCCTACTTGCCACAACCACAAAAACTGGTCTATCAGTCACAGAGGGCTGGATGAACGAGGACAGACCTCAGATGGAATCAAGAGGTAAACTGTAATTAACATTGTGTGTCTTTAGGTCTGATATACGGATCCCCGTACTGGAACCTGACGGAACCAAGCGCCCTGAAACCAAATGGACATGGTGGCCGTTTTGAGGTACTGCAGTTGGGTCTACTCACATGAACGCGCGTCTAGGCTTCTTTGTATTGACGCGCGTTCATACCGGAAGTGCTCGTTCATGAAGCGCGTCCATGAACACAAACTATGACGCAAAACGCGTCACAGTAGACCCACTACGTCACGGTTTTACTAGCCGAAAGGAGGGGTGAAAAAGCCTCATGCACTGGGTGAGCAACTCAATGCAAGTGGACGGGCGGGGATATCTGGTGTCCTCTCTATTCTTATTATAACTCTATGGACGGAACCAGCAGTCAAGGCCAGACACAACAAGTGGTGCTGAAATGAATGTATGTTTTACAGTAAATGTTGCCCAGTTCAAAGTGTAATAATGTGCATGACTCAGCACTCCTTTGCCCACTAACACACAATCTCCCTCTCATGCACACTCAAAAGCGTGCGAGCGAACACGCACGCAAGCACGTGCACGCACACACACACACACACACACACACACACACACACACACACAGTTGCATTTACTTCATTCATTTACATGCCATATCGCCTTAAGCTGGCCCTACACTAGCCTGATACTTCATTGCCTGACTGCGAGCGCCAGACATCTCACACTACGTTCACTACGTTTCACTCCGGGAGAGTCTGAGATTACCAGGGCAGATTCTATTTCGGCGTGGGCGGGCTAAAGCCTATTGACGTCACACACACACACACACACACACACACACACACACATACACACACACACACGCCGCGCGACGTCGACGTGGCGTGACATTGCAAAAATACGTTATTTCTCATAACATATTATATGTCTGCATGTTTACGTTAGTGCAAAATGGTATTAAAACGTGAGGAAACGGCACTATTTCATAGTTTATTAAAATAATCCGAGTCGAGTCTGACTCCGCCATGACAGTTTTCACGGACCAATCAGAGTCCACTAGACTCTCACGTGGGCAGAGGACACCAATCAGAGTCCACGAGCAAGTCTCACGTGAGCTCAAGAGCTCTGTTTGGAGGGGGCTGGGACCGGAGCGCAGGAGGGAGAAATCACCACGTGCCCCAAGCATACAACCCTGATTGGCCCATTCAAAGCGCCCGCTCTAAAGGCGCCTTCGAAATAGATTAAAATACGTGCAGCTTCAGTCCACACTACACACCACCCACCAGCAGGGGGGGGTGATGTGCGGACTGAAGTGTCAGGCTAGATACTTCAGTCCACACATCACCACCCCCTGTTGGTGGGTGGTGTGTAGTGTGGACTGAACCCGGAGATATTTTATTCTATTTCAAGCGCGCCCAAAGAGCGGGCGCATTGAATGGGCCAATCAGGGCTGTAGACTTGAGGCACGTGGTAGGCTGGTCCGGTCCCAGCCCCCTCCCTTCGGAGCTGTTCTGTCCACGTGAGAGTGCGTAGTGGACTCTGATTGGTGCTCTTCTGCCCACGTGAGCCGCTAGTGGACTCTGATTGGTCCGTGAAAACTGTCATGGCGGAGTCAGATTCGACTCGAATTCTTTTAATAAATTATACAATAGTGCCGTTTCATTACGTTTTAATACCATTTTGCACTAACGTAAACATGCAGTCATATAATATGTTATGAGAAATAACGTATTTTTGCAATGTCACGCCATGTCGCCGTGACTCGCCGTCGGGGGCTCTAAGCGTGTGTGTGTGTGTGTATGTGTGTGTGTGACGTCAATAGGCTTTACCCCGCCCCCGCTGAAGTAGAATCTCCGTCCCCAGGCTCAGACTCAATCCCAAAACGAAGTGTGTGATTGAGTCTGACGCTAGCAGTCAGGCTAGCCCTACACTACCCGATAATCGGGCTATTTAATTACCCCCCCGACAATCGGGCTGCCTCCGACTGAAACGGGCCCGATTATCGTGTAATGTATGGCCGGCTTTACACTAACCCCAATCCCCACCTTAAACTGGCTTAATTATTTTAAATAATTTGAGACACAAGTTTATCTACTGCTTTCATGTACATTTGTCCTCAAATTCGGTCTATATGTCAAAAACATGCATGCATGCGCACGCACGCACGTATGTTGTCCTTTGTTAATGGTCAAATGGTCAGGTATCAAGCCTTCAAGGGGTGTTCAAAAAGTTTATAAATTATCACTCTTGTCCTTGAGAAGCAGAATAGTTCATGCACAGAGATGAGAGATCCATTTCTGATTTGCAATGATATGCCTGGCAAGTATAATGTTTAAGCTGGGGGAGTAGAAATCAATCAGTGACTCAGATTCTCTGCATCTCGGCTACAGTAATTCTATATGTAGCCTAATTATTTTTCAATTCACTCCTGCATTCACTCATGAGATACTTTAATGGTTTCCTGTGGAAATAAGCTTAGTCTTTTCTAGGATCTCCTTTTAGTAGACCTTGTACCAGTGAACTGTCATGAAACTGTGCCTTTTCCTATGCAAACTTCTAATAAAGTCTTCAATCAATCAATCAATCAATCAATGCAGTTTGGCTGTGCCCCCATGTATTCATATACTGTAGATGAAAATTAACACTTCCCATGTGCATAAAAAACACAGGAAAAGCTGATTTCAACAAAACTTTGGAAAACCATTTGCATATAGTGATGACAATTAAGCATAGAGTCATTGTAGCCTATTGTATGACTATGACCATGTGCAGAAATGCTCGTATTTTAGGCATAGGCCTGGCTAAGACAGATGTGAATATGACAGTTAGCCCAAATAGACGCAAATATGACAGTTAGCCCAAATAGGCTACTAGGCTACTTTCTACTGAAACCTATGGCAACCAAACCAGGTTTAGCCTAACACGACTGCAACGCCTGCAGGAATTAATTCTCCCATTAATAAATTAATTTCTGGTGGAATGCCATTTATTCTCCCTGGCCTGATCCGGTGTAATGCGAATCACAGTCCAGAACAATCAGGTGTCATTATTATCAACGAACGCCAGAGCGAAATCACGCCACGCTTAACCATATAAAAAGCGTTAGTTTGGACTGGAGGGATTACAACAACAAAAAAATCTTAATCTAAATGTCACGCACGTCGTAAACCCACGCCATGATTTATTACTGTAGGCCTGCCTGCCTTTGCATGCATGGAGGATTCCAGCTGACACAAATATCCAGATGCGTGAAAATGGACTCGACCGAATCATTCGGTTGTTGGAGACCTGGCAACTGTCAGTGACAGAACGTTATGGTCATAGACACAATGGAATCAAGATGTCAATATATTAGGCCTGCAGACATGGGCAGCTAGACATGTTAACCGTAAATAGCAGACCATATAATGGCCATCTATTAATCGCAGGCGAAAAGACGCACGGGAGAACAAAAGAATCTGTGGCCTTTAGGGGTTTACACCATGATATATGACAAACAGTCATAAACAGTCATAAACGAAATGTGAATGGACATGGCCAATTAGGCTAGGCTCAGTCAGGCCCCATTGACATCTATAGGCGAATTTCATGATCAGATCAAATGACAAGTCCCAGCCCACATGCAGCGCGCGTGCGTGCACACACACACACACACACACACACACACACACACACACACACACACACACACACACACACACACACACACACACACACGTGTGTGTGTGTGTGTGCGCGCGCGTGCGTGGATCTGTGAAGGATGGAACGATGCAGGTACATGGACATGAAGAGGTATAGACTATATAATAGTGACAAGGTCATCATAGGCTTGATGCAGATGACGCCTGGGTTCTGGTGTTCATTCATAAACAAACGCGCATCATGCTGCCAAAGACTCATACCTTTGATGATGCGATGCGGTCCAGCCGTCCAGTCTTGGAGCGCTGGGGGGTCCGGAGGGGGTCCAGACCAGACCAGACCAGACCAGTGATGGGTGCTGCTGCTATGTTAACGCCACGGCTCTTTGCTCTGCGCGTCTTTTGTGTGTCGCTCGATCCTCGATGCCTTGCCTGCCTGGCTGCTGATGCTGCGGCGGCTCCACTCTCTCTCTCTTTCTCTCTCTCTCCACGGCGACGCACGCACACAGACCGGGGCGCGCGCACAGACAGGCAGCCCTTCTTGCGCACACACTCACAGCTGCACACACGCGTGAGAGAGAGAGAGAGAGGAGGGTGTGGCTGGATGGATTGGAGACGGCGAACTGAACCGTCTTTGTCACGATGAAGGGTTGTTGATGTCCGTATGGTGTTGGGGGGAAAAGCCAAGGCACTATGCGGGTCCCCCGCTGTGTTTGCTTGCTGCTATTAGCATATTAATGGGAAGATGATGACTGTTATACATTTCTGCAGTTCTATCGATTTTTAACCTGTCTCGATATACCCCGAGTCCTGAAACGATCCAGGGAGGTCGAATAGAGATGGGCGAAGACCTGGGCCATTGACGCGCTAGATGGCGCTGTTGTGGCAGAAAGGCAACAGAATGAACCATTTTCAACACCTTCATTTTGACATTTAGTATGTTTTTTGGGGAGCTATACATTATTCCATCCACACTATTTGCACATAGACATCATCAAGGCTAATATATGACTATTAAGGCCCATTCTCACTGGGCCAGATAACAGATTAAAAAATCTCTTTCTCCAGATATTTTTCCATTCAAGTGGATGGTAGATAGGCCTACAGATAAAAAAATCTATCACAGATATTATTTTTTATCTGTGATAGATACAATTTTGGGGGTGAACGTGAACTACTCCTTTAAGTGTGAAGTAGGCCTAAGTATTATAATAATCTCAATTATAATCTAATCATTTCAAATTTGTAGGAAACATAGGTGGCAGTTTAAACCTACTCCACCTATTCAATGGTTTAACAAAACGCAAGAACCTGGTGTTAAAATAAGGATTTGGAATCCTTTCCATATATGTGACGTTTTTATTTTTACCACAATGAATGCTCCAATACTCTCTTTAATGAGTAGAATCTCATTCTTTCTTTTTATTATAGCTGGAGAGGAACTGGTAAAGTTCGTGCACTTGGTGAAAAGTTTTTGATTTTTGGTATGGTGTTAGGTATGGGTATAAGGTTTTCAAAAACCATCGCAAACAAGTTGGGCACGCCCCCTAGTGGTCTGTTTGCAATGAATCAAATATTAGATACTTCAGTATATGGTTAAAACCCCAAATAATTGATAAAAGAGATTTTTCAATGGATTCTGTTACTATTGGGTATGATAAACAACATACTAAAAATTCTGGAAAAAATGACTACCGGAAAGGCACCATTTTAAAGATGGCGTCCACGATGGCTGCCGGGAGCTGAAAATGCCTATAAACTGGGTTTTAATGTGTAAAAATTCATAATAAATCTGCACTTGATGAAGAGTTTTTGATTTTTGGTATGGTGTTAGGTATGGGTATAAGGTTTTCAAAAAACATCGCAAACAAGTTGGGCACGCCCCCTAGTGGTCTGTTTGCAATGAATCAAATATTAGATATGTCAGTATATGGTTAAACCCCCAAATAATTGATAAAAGAGATCTTTCAATGGATTCTGTTACTATTGGGTATGATGAACAACATACTAAAAGTTTATGAAAAAATAACTACCGGAAAGGTGTCATTTTCAAGATGGCGTCCACGATGGCTGCCGGAAGCTGAAAATGCCTATAAACTGGGTTTTAATGTGTAAAAATTCATAATAAATCTGCACTTGATGAAGAGTTTTTGATTTTTGGTATGGTGTTAGGTATGGGTAAAAGGTTTTCAAAAACCATCGCAAACAAGTTGGGCACGCCCCCTAGTGGTCGGTCTGCAATTAATTCAATAGTAGATTGGTCAGTACATGGTTGAAACCCCAACTTGTGCCCAACTTGTTTGCGATGGTTTTTGAAAACCTTATACCCATACCTAACACCATACCAAAAATCAAAAACTTTTCACCAAGTGCAGATTTATTATGAATTTTTACACATTAAAACCCAGTTTATAGGCATTTTCAGCTCCCGGCAGCCATCGTGGACGCCATCTTGAAAATGATACCTTTCCGGTAGTTATTTTTTCATAAACTTTTAGTATGTTGTTCATCATACCCAATAGTAACAGAATCCATTGAAAAATCTCTTTTATCAATTATTTGGGGTTTCAACCATATACTGACGTATATAATATTTGATTCATTGCAAACAGACCACTAGGGGGCGTGCCCAACTTGTTTGCGATGGTTTCTGAAAACCTTATACCCATACCTAACACCATACCAAAAATCTAAAACTTTTCACCAAGTGCAGATTTATTATGAATTTTTACACATTAAAACCCAGTTTATAGGCATTTTCAGCTCCCGGCAGCCATCGTGGACGCCATCTTGAAAATGACACCTTTCCGGTAGTTATTTTTTCATAAACTTTTAGTATGTTGTTCATCATACCCAATAGTAACAGAATCCATTGAAAAATCTCTTTTATCAATTATTTGGGGTTTCAACCATATACTGAAGTATCTAATATTTGATTCATTGCAAACAGACCACTAGGGGGCGTGCCCAACTTGTTTGCGATGGTTTTTGAAAACCTTATACCCATACCTAACACCATACCAAAAATCAAAAACTTTTCACCAAGTGCACGAAATTGATGATTTCTGACCAGTTCCTCTCCAGCTATTAAAGCCGACGTTGAATCCAATCCAATCAACAGGGTGGCACAGCAGACCTAGGACCTACAGTGCCACCTACTGCACTGCACAATGGTCTCAAAACTTTAGGCAAATGTGTTCATTCGGTGCTCATGCTTAACAACATTCCCAATTGCCAATTTAAAAAATCCTGCCTGGATTAGATTTGCAAAAAAAAAAAAAAAAAAAAACGCAAAAACGTGTATTTTGAGTGTTGCCAAATCAATAATGTAGGTCCTACGCAAATGAAGGGAACCCCAATGCAAACAAGCCATTGCGCTTTCTTGTGGTCCAAATCCTTTTAGTAGACCTTGTATCTGATTCTGAACTGTACTGTCCTGTAGGCCTACTTATTCCTATCTAATCAATCCAATCAACCAATCAATCAAAAATCAATCGATAACTCACTCATTCACATGGAAATGGAATAGGCATATTAGACTATTAGTGATCCTTTCCACCAATAAAACATCGTGTTTCACGATTTATTTAGTTGTGTGATAGCTTGATAGGCCTATATTAAAGCGGCATACAAAATCCTTTGCCATTTTAGGCGACAGTAAAACTGACATTAATCCTATATGGGCATTGGGCATGGGCATTATAAACTTGCAATAATGTAATACTGCTTATCAAAATGCCCTGTAGCCTATGATTCGAGAAAAAAAAACTACAACTCCCACAATTCCGCTGGGGGCACAACAACCACAGTTAAGAGTTATTAGCTATGGTTATTAGGCACAACTTCAACTTTCTTATATGCTTCATTTATGCTCCGTCGTACGGCGGTGTCGCGGGCCGGGGGCGGGAGGGGCGGGAGGGGATAAAAACACAGCTGATCTACAATACCAAAAAGCGTCGCGTCAGTGACGCGTTGTGGTCTTGGAGATCAGCTTTTTTTTTTCTGCGAAGACGTAGAGTTGTAGAGTCTGGTGGGCGAGGTTAGTAGAGTCTGTAGTGTAGAGTAGACCTCCACACTACAGTCAGCCTCCTCTCTCTCAGTCTCAACTATGGGCAGCCTACGTGGAGGATAACCGACACTCCATTCCTTCTTCCTCCGCTGAGAAAAAACACCGCAAAAGAAAGCAACAACTCGGGGTGAGAAACAAACAAACAGATGCTTCCTCGAAAGCAGGACGCGGCGATGATGATGATGATGATGAAGAGGCCCGGCGGCGGCGGCTCGACGAGGAGCGGCTCGGTGGTGAACTTCAGAGCGGCCGTCGGGGCGCCAGGCGGCGGCGGCGGCTCGTTCCGCCGCGGCTCCGCCGTGCTGCCGTCGGTGCTGACGTTCGCCGTGATCGTCGCGTCCGGAGGCCTGCTGCTCATGATCGAGAAAGGAATGCTGAACAGCGTGGAGACTCCTCCGCCCCGGGGGAACAACAACAACAACGGCAACAAACTGCTACAGCGGGCCGACTACATCAGGCAAGCCCGGCCCCACGACCCGTCCGCGGACACGGAGTCCCAGGTAGGCAACGATGGATTAGGCAGGCAGGCAGCGATCCATCCATCGCTGTAGCCTCGCGTCTACTACTGTACTGCAAAACCAGACAGTGCTGCTGGCCTGGAAGAAGCAACTCAGATCAGATCTTTCATATTTGGCTACTTTAATAAAAGTAGGCTGCTTTAAAAGTTCACTTCACAATACTTTGTTACAAGTAAAAGTCCTGCTTTCATAATTGAACATATCGTAGTCAAAGTACAAAAGCATTAGCATCAACATTCCGCACAAACATTGGCTAAGTTTTACCTGGCTGTATGACTATGATATTTGAGATCCTTGATTCTTGAAAGTAGCTCCTTGTAAGTAGCAAACAAACGTATTTAGTCATTATTGCACAGAAAATGTGCCATTTTCAGATGTTATTACACTGTCTGTAATTATTAATTATTAATGGTAGGGTTAATCACTTTGTTTTGCAGCAGGCACAAAGGGAATTAATATACTGCTGTCTAAAACATACAATATTTCCCTCTGAAATAAGTATTGTGGAGTATAACTATAAAGTAGCAATAGAAATACTCGACGAGTAAAGTACCTCTAAATTGTAGGCCTATTTTAAATAAGTCGACAACACAGAACTTGCATAAACATACTTGGCTTACATTCCACCGCTGCAACAAATAAAATACACTCGACACATTTGCTTTTGCATGAGACTAATATGTAACTCTTCAGTTAAACTGCTGTCAATGTAGCCACCACCTAACCACACCAACCCTTGTGTCCCTGCTATTCTGGGGCCAACATTGAGCCAAAATAACCCATCTACAAGCTCACAATTCATCGTAACACAACACTTTGAGCTCGCAGATCGGTTATTATCAGAGAGGACTGAAGAGGTTTGGTGTTGTTGAGGGTAAAAGGAGTGTACCAAGTATAGGGCCTGGGGGGGACATCAGTCAACAAAGAATATAGGGTTGGTGGTTAAGCCCTATATACTTGGTCGTACAGTGAATAGGGAAAATAGCCAGTGTATAAGTTCATAACATGTTGACAGTATAATATATGTGCCCAAAATAAGGATGCCAGGTTGAAAGTGTTTTAAAAAAGCCTGGACTTTCAAACCTTACCCACAACAGAAAAGTTCCCAGCCTTAACAGCACATCGTTTTAGATTGTGTTAATATAATATACATTTAGACAAACTAGAACAGTGATTCTCTAAGTGGGGTCCAGGGGTCCTCAAAGGGGCTCCCCAGCAAAATTGGTTAATATAGCAATCTGTTTAACCACTTTAAACCAACAATATATACATCAGCTATTTGAAAATGGCAGATCTACGAGCTTACACCACATCGCGATTTGTGATGTGATTTCTTGTGCACTTGTAGATTATGCCATTTTCAAAACAAATCTTGAAAGAACACACGTCTTGTATGAGGGAGTCCCTGGCACAAAATATTTTCAGATAGGGATATAAATGAATATCAATTTGGGGTCCTTGACATGAAACCACGGACTGAACCAGAATGTTTGTTTTCTCCAAAATCATCCAACAAAACCTCACACATTTTCTCCTCTCCGGTCGATGGACACAGATCCTGCAGGAGATCCGAAACCGCACCATCCGGACGGTGTGCAGCCAGAAGAACATGCCCCACAGCGTGTGGTCCCTGAGCCCCCCGCAGCGCAAGACCCTCCTGCAGCACATCCTGGTCAACGACAAGTACCGCTTCCTCTACTGCTACGTGCCCAAGGTGGCCTGCTCCAACTGGAAGCGTGTTCTCAAGGTACACTATTATGTCCAGTGAGAAGTACTCGCATGTTTTACTTATTAAAGGGGAAGACCACCCATTTTCAATATTTGAACTATGTCATTGATATACCTTAGATGAGTTGTGTGGAAATACAAAAAAAGGCCCCCCCTCTTCTGTGTTGTCTAGAACTGGATTGATTTTGGGATTTGTATTGTAAATCACACTGGTGTGAAGTCATCTCTGTGTGATTTACAATACAAACCCCCAAATCAATCCTCGTGTTCTAGGCAACACAGAAGGGGGGAACCTTTTTTTAATTTCCACACAACTCCTCTAAGGTATATTTATGACATAGTTCAATATTGAAAATGGGTGATCTTCCCCTTAAAGTGAAAATATAAATACGGCAATGTAGTTACAAAATGTATAAAAAAAGAAATCTTTAGAAAATAGCCGAGCTACAAACTCACAATGCGATTGAGCTTGTAGATTGGCTATTCCCACACTCTTTTTTATTTGAAAGTACAACATTAACTATAGCATGTTTTGGCCATAGTACACTGTGTATTTATATTATTGGTAGTGGTCTTTGTCAGCCATTTCTTTGTATACAAGTTATTTGTCATATCTGCCCTGTGCAAGCCAAAAGGCAACAGAAATTACAATTGCATTCATTATGTTCCAATTAAGTCATTAATTGCAATTATATGTTTGTCAATTAACCAATTTTATTTAGAACGGGTACACATTATTGTGTATCATTATTTTATGCTTTAACTATTGGAAAAATAGCAGATATAGCTGCGAGCTTGTAGATCTGCTATTTTTGAAAATCTTTGAAAATTAGAATTTTGACCCAATTCTAGAAGTGTCTTTTGAATCCTTCTAAGATTTTTTGAAAAACCCTGTTTCTATGTCAGCAATCTGGCCAGCCATCATCAAAGAAAAGGTCCTTTTCACTTTCACTCAGTTAGTCTGTACTTGAGACTACTATGTCAGTGGTGCTCAAACCTTTTCATGTGAAGGACCCCCACAATGATACGTATTTGGCCACGGACCCCCATCTCAAAATATTTAGTTCCAGGGACCACCCAGAAGCAAATTTGAGTTACAAACGTTCGCTTTGAAAATACATATATTCAAAGATTTGCACACATTTTCAAGACTTTTTCAAAAATAGCAGATCTACAAGCTCGCAGGACGGCACTCGGTGCCACGCTGTGAGCTTGTGTATCTGCTATTTTTCACTGGTTAAAGCGTTCAATAATTCTAGGCCTAAATGGGTTAATCGTAACAACATTTTCATGTTGGATCCCAACCCTACCTCAAGGTCCTGAACGGAGCCCTGGAGAGCGTGGACGTCAACATCAAGATGGACCACAAAAGCGACCTGCTCTTCCTGTCCTCGCTCAAGCCAGAGGAGATCCGCTTCCGTCTCAAGCACTACTTCAAGTTCATGTTCGTGCGCGAGCCCATGGAGCGCCTGCTGTCGGCGTACAGGAACAAGTTCGGGGAGATCGAGTCCTACCAGAAGAAGTACGGGGTGGAGATCATAAAGCGCTACCTACCGGAAGGGGCGCGCCAAGGACGCGGCGGTGACCGGGGACGACGTGACCTTCGCCGAGTTCGCGCGCTACCTGGTCGACGAGGACGTGGAGCGCATGAACGAGCACTGGATGCCGATATACAACCTGTGCCAGCCGTGCGCCGTGCCCTACGACTTCATCGGCTCCTATGAGCATCTCGAAGGCGATGCGGAACGCGTGCTCCAGCGGGTCGGCGCGCCCCGTCACGTCCACTTCCCCGAGCGACAGGGCTGGTACAAGCCGGTCACCACGGCCACCTTGCATTATTACCTGTGCAGCTTGCCTCAAAAGATACTGAGGGAACTCCTCCCCAAGTACATCCTAGACTTTTCCCTCTTCACGTATCCCCTCCCCAACACAACCACTGAGTACTGCAGACATTAACGGGACAGCTTTTACAGTATAGTTTTTGAATTTATTTTTTATACGGAAACTCTCGTACAACGTGTTTTTTAATCCCAAGGAGTAAGCTGAGTTTTTTTATACCGTGTTCATATTTTACATGTTGGTGCAGCATCATGAAATACGGAATATTAGAAGCCTCTAAGCGATTAGTCTGATGTCCATTTCTCAAGACACTCTTCCAGACCGAAAGAGTATTCAACCAATCACAATGAAGTTTTCACAGAAACTTAATGTACCTTAAAATTGATTATTATGAATACATTTTGGACTTTCCATTTCTGATGAGCAGCTAGCTAGCTAGGCTATGGTTAATGTGGTTTCCAGTAGGAGTTATTTACATGACTGCACAGACTTAATGGAAGTGGGGAGATAACAATACACCTGCTTTAATATTTCCTACTCATTTTCAGAGCTTCCCAAGTACAGACTGTTAGGCAGAAGCATTTGAAAATTGTGTGAGTCAACGCATCCGTCTTGAGACTGCTGCTCTGATGTCAAAACCACTAGAACTTGAAATGAACTGTAAAGGACCAAGAGAGAAAGAAATGTTACCAACTGTAGGGCTGTCACGATATGACATTTTACATGACGATTAATTGTCACTCAAATAATTGGCGATTAACGATTTAATTGTGTATTTGTCGTTGATAATTACATTTCTGTTTGGCTTGTAGGCTTTGAAGTTGCACATGACAGATATGACACATAACCTTAAATATACACTGAAATTACTGACATATTTGACAACTTTATACTTAAAAAAGAACATTGATAGTGGAAATAGCCGATCTACAAGCTCACAACGGGTCGCGATGCGACGCGTTGTGAGCTTGTAGATCTGCTATTTCCACTATTTTTGACTTTCTTAAAAAAATATATGAACATTTTTCAACATAGAAACGATTATGAAAAATAATCACGATTATGTCAAATAATCACGATTAGACGATTATGTAATAATTGTGACAGCCCTAACCAACTGCCAATTTGCACTGTTTCTGTTACTGTTCAACAATCATAGACCATTGATAAGATTCCAAGCTGAAAATCCAGTATGCATTGATGAAACTGTTAATATTTTGTTACTTTCCTACTTTTTACACAGCAATAGAGAGTGCAGAGGCCTGATGTTTCAAACAGTGGTCATGGTGGTTTAGCAGGCTAAAACATACTGTGGGTTTGAACCAGGCTCAATGTGTCATGATTTATACCTCCATGTTTCCATTCCTCTCCACTGTCTAATAAACCAACCACCCCCACTCCAAAAAGAAAAAAGATGGTCTGCAATTCTGCATTTGGATTAATATCCTTATTTTTAATAATTTAATAACTTAAAACATCATTAAAAAAAAAACGGGTATGCTATGAACAACTGTAATAGAACATAAAAAAACGAACAAAAACCGGTATAAACATATAATAAAACTTTATGAACAACATAACGGCACTTAATCCGCTGAACGTTTTTGAAAATGAGCAGGTAATGTGTGTGACATTGGAGAGCACAGCCTGTCGATGGGCTGCTCCAGCTGTTAAAGTCCAGACACATGCAGGCCTAGAGCGATCATGTCCATACATCAAGACTCCCTGCTCCATTCCTTCCCTTAGGTGTTAAAGTCCAGACACATGCAGGCCTAGAGCGATCATGTCCATACATCAAGACTCCCTGCTCCATTCCTTCCCTCCAGACACATGCAGGCCTAGAGCGATCATGTCCATACATCAAGACTCCCTGCTCCATTCCTTCCCTGTTCCGTGAGTCTCTACTCTTTAAAACTCACGTTTCTGGGGAGAGAAAAGAAGAAAAAGTGCCACGAGTTTAAGTTGGTAGCGAAGCACTTGGGCTGAAATGATTGTCCCTTTTCATTCCCAAAAAAAGCCAGCGCAGTTAGACACACTAACTCGTTTCTCTGCGTATTCCCGCATTAAAGGGTCATTCCCACCGGGCAAGATAAAGATAAAAAATATCTTTCTCAAGTGGATGGTAGTGTCCATACTGGACGCTACTACCATCGGGAGCGTGTCGATATTTCACATAACATTTGGTCTACATCCCAGTATTTCGACGCGGGTGAATGTTAACCTGGTGAAATGCTAACCTGCAGACGCTGGTGAATGTTAACCTCTATGCCTAAAAACCTACAGTTACCCAAAGCCTAACCATAACCTCAGTAACCCTGACGCTGGTGACTAGCTAAACTGCCGACTCCCGTAGTCTAAAGCCTCTATCAGAGTCGGTACCGCGGTGGTAAACTATCCACCGCGGTGTAGTGCGGTGTAGTCTTTTTGAGCGTTAACGTAGTAGTTTTATGACTCAAAAAGACTACACCGCGGTGGATAGCTCACCACCGCGGTGCCGACTCTGATAGAGGTTTAAGTAATGACATGTAGAAATAGCGAGATTTCACCGCTAACATCCACTTCAATTGAGAAAGATATTTTTTATTTTTATCTTGCCCGGTGGGAATGACCCTTTAGTTTGGAGTATGTGGCGGCAGACTTACTTCTCTGTGGACTTGTCGGCGGAGCGGTCAGGAGTGCGGAGGATGGAGTGTTCTTGGGAAGCTGGCCGGGGACTGAGAGAGACGCTGAGAGGAGAAGCGCTCCGCAGGGAGGAGAAAGACACTCCCTGTTTGCGCATCTCCTGAATGGCCCTCTCGCTGGACAGACACAGAGAAACAGTTTTACCGTGTGTTGTTCCAATGCACATTCTAACAGTTTTTCACAAATGGAGGTACTAGTGCCCCTATGGATACTACAAAGGTGTCTTATTTTTCTTCTTGACTGGATTAAATTGGTACGCCAAGCTGCAAAAGTACTGTGAAAGCATTTTGCCAAACAGAAAACTTTGAAACTGCCAGTCAAACACAGGGGGCTCCTCCAAGCTAAAATTCAATCTGTATTTCACTGTGAATCAATACTGTCCTTTGGAACTGAACTAAGTGGCAGTAGTAGGCAGTAGTCCAAAATGAATGGACATAGCGTGGTCAATTGTCAATGCTTGCACATTGGCACACCTACATATAACACTCCCCAGCCATTATTACTGCACCTGTGTTGCTTACCTCACCAAGGCTGACCCTAAGTAAGAAAATGATATGAATTCTGCATGCTGAAAAAAGCAGTTTGCTCTAATCCTAGCCATTGTGGAATCCTCTATTACAGTTTTGAAGTTAATTACAGTAGGTGGTGTGAAGATAATTGTCTCTACTCACCGCTCAAAGCGTTCAGTGGTCAACTGTCTCTTCAGAACGTCCATCTCTGTCTGGAGCTGAGAGACTTTCCCTCGGAGCTGAGACACCTCCTTGGCATGACTTGCGCTTGACACACACACACACACACACACACACACACACACACACACACACACACACACACACACACACACACACACACACACACACACACACACACACACACACACACACACACACACACACACACACACACACACACACACACACACACACACACACACACACACACACAGAAATATCACGATCATTTTGATCAAAAACTAACGATAATATATTTCTTTATTTTCTTTTTCAAGAATTCTCAGAAATAGTGCAAATAAAAGAGCTCTACAAGCTTACAATGCGCTGAGAGCTTGTAGATTGTCTACCTTTGCCAATTGAAAGTAGGAAAGTACAAGTAATACGCCTATGGCCATTGGCAACCGTCAGGTCAGAGCTTCTAAATACGGCACAAACTTTTCGTCGTTTCTTTGGCCACTGACAATGCTGTTTTTGAGGCGATGCACAGTGGTAACGTGATCCGCCTCTCGCTAGCACAGCGGTAACGTGATCCACCTCGCGGAAATGGCGGATCACTTTACACTAGCCCTTACCCGTTCACAGATATGAGCTCCGAAATGATGTGCAGTGTGTGGGTTATGGGATGTGCACTGTGCACACAGTATATGAGGGATGGAAAGTAACTTTAACTGGTGCTTGCATGATAATATGTAGGATCATCAATGTAAGAAATACCCGTTTCTTTTAATGGCTACAGAGATACTGTGTACCCCCGCCCGGCGCCCGCACGCACGCATGCACACATGCACACACAGCTGGTTAAACATGTTGCCTCATGCTAGATGCAGAATAGATATGCCTCATGCTAGATGCAGAATAGATACACCATAAAAATGCTAATATACAGCATATGATTTGTGAAAGTGACAAACGGGCTTCACAGTTATGTTAGGTGTGTTCATATGCTAATGGTGATGCGATTTCAGATCAATTGCTCCAGCCACTGAGGAGAAACGCTGGGACAGACACTCACTCACTCACTCAGACATTCGGAAAATGATATGTTTGATGGGGTTCTCGAGAGGCGGCAGACGTTACCGCAGTAGCAGGAAAAGACCACACTTATCACAATATCCCAAACATCCAAGTCATATACAGTACATGTGCAGCCCTACTGTATATGTAACGGTCTTTACGTTTTGCTGTCGGCCAGGACGAGTCTGTCACGGAGGATCTTGAGCTCCGACTCTCTCTCGCTGGCACTCAGGTGGGTTTGGAACTCCTTCTGGCGGTTGGTGGAAAGTAGCGCCTCCAGGTTGCGGACAGTCACTCTCTCACTGGCCAGTTGCTTTTTGAGTAGCTCTGCCTCCGAGCGAACGTCGTCCAGTTCTCCTGACAACTGCCGAGGCAACACACACACACACACACACACACACACACACACACACACACACACACATACATTAGAACACTATAACAGAAAGATATAAAAGAACAGTACAGTAATACAAACCTAAACCCAACATTTATTCATGGTAACTCTGTAAAAATGGAAATAAAATGGACATGAAAGGCTCCATTTGTACACTCTCAGAGTTACAGACCTGTAAGGGTCCATTTGGACCCCTGGTGGTCGCTAACCTAACCTGACATGGGGAACCTGTGTATTAGAGCAGTGGTTCTCTATGTTTTCAGGCCGCGACCCACCAAAATAATCATTTTAACTGGGGACAGCACACCCAGATGAGCACTAAGAGTTGAGGCGTTACATTTTGTATAACACGGTTCTATTGTGAAAATAGCAGATCTACATGCTCACAACACCTCGCGTTACCTAGATCTGCTATTTTCACAATTTCTGCTCTAATATTTGGCCAATGTTTAATTTGTCATTTTAGAGGTATTAAAAAGCCCTTAAATTGTCACTTTAGAAATGTGCAGATACCCTCTATACACTTAAACTTTATGTTGGTTTGTTTACTGTTGAGAGAGAAAACAATGTTGTGCATTAAGTTAATCATCTGGGGACCCACCCAAAACAATCTGGGGACCCCCAAGTCGAGAACCAGTGTATTAGAGGGTAATCCTCACAGCTCCCCACTTAACGCTCGCATCGGCTATATATAATGCATTTACGGGGCATTCAGAGTGTGTGTGTGTGAGAGTGAGTTACATGCCAGCGCTGGCTAGGGCATTCACCAAATATTCGAATATCAAAGTCACTAATCGACGTTGTTCACTGAAGTCGAATATTCGCTTATTTTTATTGTTTTCTCTTTTAAAAAATAAAAATATATAGTTTATAAAGCTTGGCGAGATAGGAAGTCATAAGAATGAGTTGTCAATGCCCCTGGTGGATGAATTTTGTTAACGCTCTATACCAGGGGTTCTCAACCCTTTTTAGGCCGTGACCCCCAAAATAAACATAGTTGAACTGGGGACCCCCACCCTGACAAGCAATTGGAATTGTAGGTATTACGGTTCTGCAGATAAATATTGTGAAAATAGCAGATTGTGATATAGCCACGTTGTGAGCATGTAGATCGGCTATTTTCACAATGTTCGCGTCCTTGCTTACTTAATATTTGACAGTTTGGCCAGTCCTGTCGAATATTCGACTAATCGAATACTGTGAGGTTGAATAATTCGAATACTAAAAATCACTATCCTAGTGTGAGAGTGAGTTATATGCCAGCGCCGGTCGTACCCGGTCCAGCTCCATGCTCTTGGAGGTGAGCTGGCGGACTGTGAGCTCCTTGCCAGAGTCCAGTTTGACACAGAGCTCCCTGACTGAAGCCAGGTCAGCCTGGGCGGACGCCTCGGCCCTCCTGGCCGCCTGCGCCTCCTCCTCCAGACGGGACCGGGCGCGGACCAGAGACGACACCTGGGCCTCGTAGGCCTGCAGAGCCTGGATGTGCTGCAGCGGAAGACAGGGGGAAGAGCCTCACATTAGGCCTAGAATTATTGCGCTTGTAGATCTGCTATTTTTGAAAAAGTCGTGAAAATGTGTGCAAATCTTTGAATATACATTTTCAAAGCGAACGTTTGTAACTCAAATTTTGCTTCTGGGTGGTCCCTGGAACTAGATATTTTGAGATGCGGGTCCGTGGCCAAATAAATATCAGTTTGGGGGTCCTTCACATGAAATGGTTTGAGAACCACTGACATAGTAGTCTCTCAAGAGCAGACTAACTGAGCTCCATTTAAGTGAAAAGGATCTTTTCTTTGACGATGGCTGGCCAGATTGCTGACATAGAAACATAGGTTTTTCAAACAACCTTAGAAGGATTCAAAAGACATCGGGTCAAAATTCAAATTTTCACGATTTTTCAAAAATAGCAGATCTACAAGCTCGCAGCGTGGCACTCGGTGCCGCGCTGTGAGCTTGTATATCTGCTATTTTTCACTGGTTAAAGCATTCAATAATTCTAGGCCTAAATGGGTTAAGGGCGCAACAGCTAATCAAACTAATAGTTTTAATTATAAAAGTGATTCGTAATTGATCAATATTTTTGGGCATGTCATTGATTATAGGCGGGGATAAATTACCATTTCGTTAGTTGCAGCCCTAGTCACATTATAGAGGGTATGGACATGCATAAAGTGAATGGCAAATGAGTTTAACATCGTTTAACTTTAATACAATCAGATAGGACTTTTCTGTTTCGATGTATGGGCTGTCAAGGCCAGAAAGTAGCCTTTTGACACTCAGTTGGTGTTCCAGCATAACCTCCGGGTATGATGATGATGTCACGTGCATACCCTCTATTCATCATATCTCACATACTGTACTTTATGTAATTATAAAGCACCAATAGCGCTGATGGAATTTACACAACTAGACAAGTTGGCACATGACATTGAAAGGTCTGAAAGGAATACAAAAAGGAAACATTTTAAACTCTAGTGGTAATTTGTCCAGTGTTCCTGAAAACCAGGTTCAACTCTCAGCTCAGCTGTATTCGTGTCCAAGTGCCTCTGGGCAAGGCACTGTTAAAGCACTGAACATCTGACATTTACAGTCAATGCCTTTTTATTTACATGGTGCTGACCACTGCACCCCAAAAGCCCAGCTAACTGAGAGAATGTTGCTCAACCCGTTCCTTGCCCATTCTGGTACGCTATTGCTGGGGAAGGCGGCCAGCTCATTCATTGAGATGTAAATTGAATTCTGCTTGCCTTTTGTTCTGGGCACCATCTGTATGCAACATGAGCAATTCATATCTGCTGTAACCAATAAACCCTGACCAAAATGTGGTCGCGGTTTCCGCACTGGATACTCTGACCACGTGTACAACTGGTGCGCTTCTTGACAAGCACGACTACCCTGGATACTCTGCCCACGTGTACAACTGTTGCGCTTCTTGACAAGCACGACTACAACAAGTACCACAGGTTCGTGGGCATGCATCGCCACCTCGCATCGTTCCCGGACTTCCACTCTCACCTGCTGGAGCTCCCTCTCCTGGTTGCTGGCGGCCTCGCGCAGCCGCCTGCGCTCCGTGTCCGAGGACAGCAGCTCCAGGCGGATGGAGTTGTTGAGGCCCTCCACCTGCTGGAGCTGCTGGTCGCGCTCCTCCACCTCAGAGTGGGCCAGGCGGAAGCGCTCCAGCATGTCCCTGTTCTCCTGCTCCTGTGGGACAAAGCAGGGGTTCTCAAAGTGGGTGCCGTGACGCAAAGTTCAGGAGTGCCGCTGGAATATTTTGATTTGGAATTCATCAATATCACTTCAGTTCGAGCACTTATCGTTCGTAAAATGGAGTTGTACTGTACTTACATATTACACCAAGTCACCAAAAATGGCAGATCTACTGTACAAGCTCGACGTGACGAGTTGTGAGCTATTTATGGTGCACATTCCCACCAGAATAGGGATGCTGCATTTTAAAAATGATTTAAACTATAGTGAAAATAGCCGATCTACAAGCACACAACGCGTCGCACCGCGAGGCGTTGTGTGCTTGTAGATCTGCTGTTTTCACTACTTTTGTGCAACGGCCTTGTGTGAGGAAGCAGGGCTTTGCGGAAAAATGTACAAATTTGAAACTTGGAGATACAAGGTTTCTGCCCGACAGTGACAATATAGAGCTTTAACATTTTAACAAAAAAAGAAAAAAAAAAAAGTTTCAATAAGCAACGCAACCCAAAAACATATTTAATTGCGATTATTATGTTAAACTTCAGGGCATAGACACCAGTGTCTGTAGAGGCAATTCGCATCTTGATTCCAGATGTATAATGATGCATTATCAGATATAGGACCACTTTGTGGCTCAAATCAGTTGAGGTGGAAATTGACCCGATTCCCAAAGTGTAAAAGGTTGAATATCGTCTTGCCTTGACAGCCATCAGCTTCTCTATCCGGGCCACTTCAACGATGTAGGAGTGGACCCTGGCCTTCAGATCATCCTTCTCATGCAAGGCCTCGTCCATCTCTGCGTGCACGGCCTGGAACGCAGCGCAACAACACATGGCAACTTTGTAGGCACGTTCAACTAGGGCTGTCACGATGTGACATTTTACATGACGATTAATTGTCACTCAAATAATAGGCGATTAACGATTTAATTGTGTTTTTGACGTTGACAATTACATTTCTGTTTGGCTTTTGGGCTTTGAAGCTGCACATGGCAATCATGACACATAACCTAAATATTAGTGTTGCCCGATCCCGATCACGTGATCGGATCGGCCGCCGATATGGCCGTTTTTATAAGATCGGAGATCGGGGGAAAAAAATCGGGAAAAAAAAGTTTTTTTTTTTTTTTTTTTTTCAAAAAAATATTTTCTGGGAGTACTGAAAGTTACAGGTAAGGTGAATGCGATATGAAATGTAATCTTACCATAATCACAGTAATCCTTAATCATTTTCAATCATATTCAAGGGCTTTTGGAGAAATGAGACAGACAGAGCACTGCAGAGGGAAGGTGATTGTGTCAGACTCTGTGTACAGCTGGCAGCTGATGCCAATAATCAAAGGAAGGCAATTATGTCTCTCTGCACCGTCAACTAGCTCAGTGGTTCTCAACCTGTGGGTCGGGACCCCCAGGGGGGTCCTCAAATTATTTTGGGGGGGTCCCCAAAAAATTAACTTAATGTGCAACATTGTTTTCTCTCTCAACAGTAAACAAATCAACATAAAGTTTAAGTGTATCTGCACATTTCGAAAGTGAAAAATTAAGGACTTTTTAATACCTCTAAAATGACAAATTAAACATTGGCCAAATTGTCAAATATTAAAGCCAGAAATTGTGAAAATAGCCGATCTACATGCTCACAACTCCTCGCGTTGCGAGGCGTTGTGAGCATGTAGATCTGCTATTTTCACAATAGAACCGTGTTATACAAAATATACTTCCTCAACTCTTCAGGGTCGGGGGTCCCCAGTTAAAATATGATTATTTTGGGGGTCACGGCCTGAAAAGGTTGAGAACCAAGTGATAGAATGAATAGAATTTTTTTTTCTTCTTAACACAATTAGTGCCTCTTAATCTGAAGGTTGCTTGGTGCCTCGGTGCCACGCGGTTTCCTCCATAGGCCGCCGCTATTATTTTGAAGGGCTGGAAGGGGGTTGTTTTTGTTTTTTTGGATTATCACTTGACGGCAACGATTACGTCATCTAGTCACATGACAGTGTGGGACAAGAAGAGGCAAGATGGCTGCGCCCTGCCTTGTGCCTTGTTTACATTTAGATCTGCTGCAAAATGTCTCAAAATGGCTATTTTGTTTAAATGAAGTTTCTTTATGGGCCTCTCCATTGACTTAACATTGAGGAGCTTCACTTCGCGTGCACGCCCAACGTGCGTTGTAAACAAATCGCCGACATTACCGATGCGAGCGGGACCGGAGCGACATTAAGTAAGTAATAATATCTTTACTGTATATACAGTAAGATTCACAGTCCTCACCGTCAACGGCGCCATGGTATTAACCCTTTCAATGACGGTGAGGACTGTCAACGGCGGCGAAAAAGTTAATGCCTTGCCAAAAGATCGGATCGGGAAAGATCGGGATCGAATCGGAAGCAATAATATTTGATCGGTATCGGATCGGGAGCAAAAAAACCCTGATCGGGGCATCCCTACTAAATATACAAAAAATTACTGACATATTTGTCAACTTTATACTTAAAAAATAACATTGATAGTGGAAATAGCCGATCTACAAGCTCACAACGCGTCGCGATGCGACGCGTTGTGAGCTTGTAGATCTGCTATTACCACTATTTTTTTTTACATTTTTTTTAAATATATGAAAATTTTTCAACATGGAAACGATTATGACGATTATGAAAAATAATCACGATTATTTCAAAAAATCACGATTAGACGATTATGTAGTAATTGTGACAGCCCTACGTTCAACCCATCACCACCAGTATAGTAGGGTGCAGCGATTAATCAAACCAATTATAAATTATAAAAAAGAAAGAATCCATAAAGCGATCCCTATTTTGTTATCATGTTATCATGGGTGGTCATGGGTTAAAATAAGTAAAAAAAAAAAGTTAAAAAGCCGAGCTTGTAGATCGTCTAATTTCACAATTTTTTAAAGAAACTGAGGGTGTCTGTCAAATGCAAATGTGTCATTAGTCACATCTCATCTACTCTATGTACCAGTGGTGTAAAGTACCGTATTTTCCGGACTATAAGGCGCACCGGACTATAAGGCGCACCGGACTATAAGGCGCACTGTCAATGAATGATCTATTTTCGAACTATTTTCATATATAAGGCGCACCGGACTAGACGCTACCGTTGCGTTATGCATCAAACAGATGGAGCTGTGCTAAAGGGAATGTCAATGTCAATGAATGATCCATATATAAGGACTGTAGTTTTTTGAAAAAAATTAAGGCTTTTAAGTGCGCCTTATAGTCCGGAAAATACGGGTACATTTACTCAAGTACTGTACTTTACTGGCGTATTTCCAATTTTCAGTACTTTTACACACTACAATTATTTGAAAACGTTAGTCACCAGTTACTTTGTAGATTTTGATTGTTATTACAAAACATACATTAACCAATAACCACTTCAGCCCTATAACATTTGGCCATTTGAAAACGGCTGAACTATGGCTTGTATAATAAATGGCTTGTAAATCTGCTAATTTCAAAGACTTTTACACATTTTTAGACAGCAAATTCTGCATAGCCAGTTTTGCACCACTGCTACGTACTTGGTTCTCTCTGGTCATGGTTGCAAGGTCATCTTGCAGCCGCCTGTTCTCTGTGCGTGCAACCTCACGGTCTCTGGTGAGACGGGCCAGCTCCTCCTGAGCGCTGTCCAGCTGTCGCCTCAGGCTGCCAACCTCCCTGTCACGGCTGCTCAGAGTCCCCTTCAGCTGACTGGCAGGTTAACACGTAACATGGTCACAAACAACCCAAAATGTTTTACTGTTAGTCACGCTGTACATTTAGTCACAGGGACACGTGTTTGTCTGTTGCAGCTGTGTTCCTAACTTCCTATACATGAGGCGTTTAGCTGGCAAGCACTACTCAATATGTTGTATGGCCGCTAATCCGCCATTATATCAACCCATTCTATGTTTCCTGTTTTTAAGATGACCATTTTGCCATCGAACACAGGGAACCAGAACCAGGACGATGCCACAGCCACTGAGGTCAGTGGCTAAAAATTAAGGGTTTTCGTTTCCACATTTTACAGATTTAACACAACTGGAGTTAAAGTTTTCAATACAAGGTCGGTAGTGTTTCATCGACAAACAGAAGACAGCTCAGTGTTATGAACAGGTTAAGAGCTCTTGTTTGTAATCCAAAGCAGACACTGCATTATCAATTATTCTCCTTTTTGTTGTGACCTTGGTATGGGGTGTGGGGAGAGGGGTGATATAGTTGATGTCAGTCTATTTCCTTGTTTACTGTACACGTGTAAAAGCAAAAAGACAATGTTTAGAACAATATGTGAAAGGTATCACAATAGCATCCCTTTAAGGTGGTACAGAAGGGTAAAGGGTTTCGAGGGGACGAGCTAATTTGTGAACATTTCTCCTGCTGATGCATGGGATGGTTTAACCACAATGAATCATTCTCATTTACAGGAATTTCTCATGCACCCCAAAGTCCCAACATACTTACTCTAGAGAGTTATCCAAGTTTGTGACTGTGATTCTGACTTCTTCAAGGGTCTTTTCCTAGAGGGAATAAAATAAATTAATAATAAAAAAAAAAGATATGCAACAAGTCATGTACATGTTGTTCTTTATTTATTCACCCAAGTCTAATGAATGGAAAATCTAAATTAATGCTCTACTTTGTCATACAAACAATGCGCAAAAGTACCAAACATATCATAGCTATTCTTTTAACGTTCCAAGCAGAAAAGTGGTTAAATCTGTTGTTGGGCTTGATACAAAAAGTAAAGTGTCAAGGAAATCAGTGCCATGGCATTGGTCTGAAGGTTCATTAGTCCGAATTTGTTAAGAATACTATGCCTAACTCTAACCCTAACCCTAACCTTAACCTCAGTAACCCTAACTAAATTCAGACTAATGAACCTTCGGACCAATGGGCAGTCCCCAGGAAATCCCCCCTACTCTGGCACTGAGCCAAACTGTAAAACACAGTGCAACAATTTAAAAAGACAAAAGTAAATCTTCTGGACATACAGTATACTTTCTTCGTTAATTTGAAGAGAGTAAAAATCCTCTAGGCATCTTGGTGGGAATGTTAACTCCACATTGCAGTGGCCTGTGATCACAGAGGACCTGCTGAGGCTGTCATTGAGGTGGTGACAGTTACCTTCTTGTCCAGGTCCTGCTGGAGCTCCACCAGCCTCTCCGTCTTGAGGTCCACCTCATCCTGCAGGGCGTCCTTCTCCTTGTCCAGGGCCACCATGGACCTCTGCAGGCTGGACACCTTCTCCCTGAGCTCAGAGCCCTGCGCGCTCAGCTCGCCTGGAGGACGCAGCACACGTAGGGGTTAAACAACCTTCTCCCTGAGCTCAGAGAGCCCTGCACACTCAGCTCTCCTGGAGGACGCAGCACACATAGGGGTTAAACAACCTTCTCCCTGAGCTCAGAGCCCTGCACACTCAGCTCGCCTGGAGGACGCAGCACACGTAGGGGTTAAACAACCTTCTCCCTGTGCTCAGAGAGCCCTGCACACTCAGCTCTCCTGGAGGACGCAGCACACATAGGGGTTAAACAACCTTCTTCCTGAGCTCAGAGCCCTGCACACTCAGCTCGCCTGGAGGACGCAGCACACATAGGGTTAAACAACCTTCTCCGTGCTCAGAGCCCTGCACACTCAGCTCGCCTGGAGGACTCAGCACACATAGGGTTAAACAACCTTCTCCCTGAGCCCTGCACACTCAGCTCTCCTGGAGGACGCAGCACACATAGGGGTTAAACAACCTTCTCCCCGAGCTTAGAGCCCTGCACACTCAGCTCGCCTGGAGGACGCAGCACACGTAGGGGTTAAACAAACTCTTTAATTCGGTGGTTTTCAACCCTTTTCGTATCCATTATTCCATTATTTATTTGGCATTTGAGCCACGGACAACCTTGATGAGATTTAGCCTCTCAGACCCAAAACTTGTCGTCGGATAAGATTTTGTCAACAATGCCATGCTCTATTGATGTTGACCAGAGATAACACTACAGGCAAACTACAGCACCACTTGGTCACCCAGGCCTGCCACTGGTCACCCAGCGGTATTGCAGCTGTTCGTGCTGCATAGGGACATGATCGAGGTTGCTCTGTTATTGTTACAACTCAAGATAATGTCAGGAACACAGTAAAACTTAAATATTCGCTCTAAATTCTGACAAGATACTCTTCTTCAGTGACATGACAATTTATATCTCCCAAAGCCCCATAGTCAACAGCACCCCCGGGGCGGGAGGCACACAAATATAATTACAGTTGAATGAAGTGTACTCCAGGGAGTCCGCCCTATACTAAGTCAAAAGTAGGAAGCGGTTATCACCACTCCAAAAAGAATAAACAAGACTTATTTGTAAAAAAAAGTATTCAGCAGATATACAAGCACAACGTGTGCGTAGGTGGTTAACTCATAGCGTGACTATTCACGTACGTTCACCTAGTCTCTCTTTCAGAAAATGTACTCGAGTAAAGCCCTTTGCACATGGGACAGTTGCGTTTTTTTCGTTTGCTGCATGAATAAAACGCATTGGATTTGGTGTGCAATGCTGTGCGGAATCGGCGCTGCGGATCCCAAAAGGAGTCATAAAAGGAGTGATGAGTTTTTTACCGCATGTGACAAGACGCACAAATCGAACTGGGTTCGATTGAGAAAAAAACGCACGGCCGCAGCCACTCGTCGCACGGCTAATTCGGATCCGGTGTGCATGAGGTCGTAGAGAATCATTGTTTTCTTTTTAAAAAAAATTAAATTGTCAGTTTTATCCGTGCGGATAAACGCGCATGTGTGCAAAGGGCTTAAGTGTGCTTTTGTTGGTGAGTAAAGTGTGCAGCGTAAAAACCCTCACCTATTCTCTCCTCCAGCTTGTGGATCTGCTGGCAGGCTGCCTGCAGCTCACTGGCCTTCACAGCCAGCCTGTGTTGGGTGTCACACAGTGAGCGCTCCATCTGCTCCTGGAGCAGCCTGAAAACACACCATCATCATCAGCAGCAGCACGCATGAGACGCTGGCAGCTGACATCTCCACCCAACGGTGCGTTAAACATCTCGGCGCTGTCGAGGGAAAACCTTCTATGTCTAATACCATTACTTTTGGAGATGGAAGAGAAAAGGGGAACCTGCATTCCAATGGATCCGATGCAGCGATTTAGTCACAATCTCGTGTTAATACTTTTCATTGGTTAAATATTTATTTTAAAAAAAACATTACTTAGATATTTATACAGACAGAGCGGTTAAATCATTTTTAACCCATTAAAAGTACCGCGCTGTGAGCTTGCTACACCTGCTATTTTTGAAAAATCATCAAAAATGTTGTGCAAATCTTTGGATATCTTTTTTTTAAGCGAACATTTGTATCTCAAATATTTGCTTCTGGGGGGTCCCTGATACATAATATTTTGAGACAGGGGTCGGCAGCCAAATACATATAAGGACATGAAAAGGTTTGAGAACCACTGACGTAGAAACATGTGTTTTTCAAAAAGCTTAGAAGGATTTAGAAGACATTTATTAAGACATTTTTCAAAAATAGCAGATCTACAAGCCGAGTGCCGCGCTTCGAGCTTGTATGTCTGCTATTTTGAAATAGTTAAAGCGTAAAATAATGGCTAAAGCAGGGGTCTTCAACAGGGGGTCCGGGAGTCCTCAGAGTTACTACAGGGGGTCCTCCACATCTTTTATTTTTCAACTGATTTTCAACTTATTTTTCTCCTTTTTTATATTTTCGCCAAAGAGCTTTGGTGGAGGGGAAAAAGAGCAGACTAAGTACAGAGTGAAAGGTCAAGTGTATTGACGGTTCAAGTGGTTAAATATCTGAAAATACAAATCGACATGAATCCAAAATACACTGATGATTGTGTATATGGAATCTGGCTGTGCTTCATCCCTGCTTCATCTCTCTCTCAACTAAGGGGTCCTTGGCCTGAAAACGTTGAAGACCCCTGGGCTAAAGTAATAATGCTTTCCCGGTCTTAACTCGTTTGTAGACGATCCCGCGAATACTCGTGAAATATTAAAAGGTATCTAGAGTGCCGATCCCGCGATGTCGCGGGCTATTTACTGTATATACAGTAAAGTTGGCAATGGCTACGTACCGTCCGTTGAAAAGTGCTGGCACGGGTGGAGTCGCCGATTCATCATCATCGCGCATCCATGTGCACACAATAGTGATCCCATAACATGGAAGCAACAGTCTTTCTCATCTTTAATGTCCATTTTCTCCAAAAAACACTTTTGATGCCAAGGATGGCATTGGATTCTCGCTAAAATAGAAAAAGTATAAAGGGATCCATCTTCCACCCGTTTACATCTGGACCAGAACTACTTCCGGGTGAATCGTAAAGATCGTCAAGTAGGAATTGTGAGCTCGATCTACTTCCAGCCTTCAAAATAAGAGACTGGCCGCAGACGGAGCAGGCGGCCGGCACGCTGGACATTTAACCCTTTCATGTCTGGAGCAGCAAATGGGTTATTGGGTTAAAAGAATTAGCGAAAATAGGCGATCTCCAAACCTCAGAGTGTTGGACTGGGCTCTCTGCTGGGCCATCTCCTCTGCACTGTGGGCCAGGGCAGTGGAGCGGGCCTTCAGGGTGTCCTCCGTCTCCTGGAGCACCTTCTCCTGGGACACACTGACCGCGCTCTTCAACTTGTTCTTGCGGGCCAACTCTTTGTTCTCCCCCAGAAGCTTCTTAATGATCTCGTTGGCCTGGGTGAAGAACAAGAAACAGCTGAGTCTAGCAGAAGAGTGCTGTTGTTAGAAATATTCAACCACTGGTACGTTTTATCCAAAGCGCTTTACATAGATTGTGCATTACATTTACCCATTCACGCACACATTCATACACCGGTGGCGGAGGAAACCATGCAAGGCACCAACCTACTCACCGGGAGCAATTAGGGGTTCAGAGTCTTGCCCAAGGACTCTTCGACATTAACTCAGGGGGAGCCCGGATTCGAACTGGGAACCCTTCGGGAACCCTTCGTGCTCTAATAACGGTTTCTCTACCCCTGAGCTATGCCGCCCCACATTAAACCATTAAATCTTATGCGCAAGTGGAGGAAAGTAACTAGTACTGTACTTACAGTAGGTACAAATCTGAGTTTTTACTTTACTAGTATTTTACATTTTCAATACTTTTACTTCTACTCTCTGAGGCAAAGATTTGTACTTTTGCTCCAGTACAAATATTTGAAAACTTTAGTTACTTTGTAGATTTGGATTATTTTATTTATTTTAATATAGTTTTTATTGGGGGTAAGTAGCAAAGTACAACACAGGTCAAAAAGTCAGTTTCCCCTTTTACATAGGAAACACAAGAAAAAACAGACAAAAAGACAAAGACAGACCAAAACAAAAAGACAAAAAAATCTGCCAAAGAGAGAACAATAAAAGTAAAAGTAGTTGTTGACAGCATCCAGGAAAGAAAACCTTAGCTAATAATATAAGCGGGATTCAGGGAAATAAAACCCAGACTGTTCTCAGGCATTTGAGGGGACACCCCGGTCACGGGCTCTGTCACAGGAGACTGACCACCTATCCAGCAGAGGCTGCCATATTTTCATAAAGAGATCGTCCTTCTTAATAATTGAGTACCGAATTCTCTCCATATGGAGCACGTTGCCCAGGTCTCTGAGCCATTGCTTGAATGAAGGGCTAGATTCAGATTTCCATTGTTGTAAAATTAGACGTTTAGCCAACAATGTGCAAAGGGAGATCGCTCGGCCTTCGGATGATTTAATAGAAGGATTGAAGGTAACATGTCCAAACATAGCCAATAGTGGATCAGGGTCAATGGTTTTTTTAAGGGCTTAGATTTGGATTATTATTACAAAACATACATTAACCACTTTATCCCTATACTTTGGCTATTTGAAAATAGCCGATCTACAAGCTCACAACGTGTCGCTTTGAGATTTGTATACATTTTGAACACTTATGAAATGGGATAATGAGTACTTTTACTTTTGGTACTTTGCGGATATTTTGATGACAATATTTTTTTTCTTTTACTCAAGTAAATGTGGTGTTGATACTTTTACTTTGTAATTTGAGTAGCCTTCTTTGTCCACCACTGCTATATCGTCACTGTCGGGCAGAAACCTCGTATCTCCAAGTTTCAAATGTGTATGTTTTTTTTATAAAGTAAAGACCTGCTTCATCATACAAAACTGTCGCACAAGACTAGTGACGCCCGGCTGTTTTCACTAGTTTACAACATTTTTAAAATGATAAATACAAAACGAACGGTTTTGGAGATACAACGTTTCCACCCGACAACGACAATATACGTAAGTTGACTTTGAACCTCCCAGAGCTCTACATTAGGCCCCATTCTGTTTTGGCTCTACACTAAACAACTTCACCCCCAAACTAGCCACTCTACATTCTCTTCTTTTATACATGGGCTGTGAACTGCAATGAAGCGACGAAAACAGATTATAGTAGTGCAACAGAAGAATAAGTAGTTTTAATCATAATAATTCAACTTCACCGACCTTCTTTATGTCTTCAGACAGTGACCTGACCGTTTCTTCCAATTCTTTGCTTTCAGCATTTCCTTCAACGGAGTCCTGAAAAAGCAAAACATGTACTCGACATTTCATGCACAGACAGACTGATGGAAAATAGAAAAATACTGCGCTGTGTGGAATGGATATAATGAAACGACACAGTCTAAAAGTGGATTTCAGGGACTTTGGGGGTTCCTTTAGGGGGGTCTAAATTGACCCATACAAGTATG
>NC_137810.1:10267280-10469780 GCF_963921795.1 Nannobrachium achirus | reverse complement strand
AGGGGATCAGTGTATGGAATGCACTGCATTCCTTGACCGTTCCATACTTCAGCATGCACGTCCAGAGGCCTTTAACACCAAGTTTAGTCCAATATTTGCCACGCTTACTGAGACTATCATAGCATTTGATAATGGCATACGATATTATGAATCACTTTCAACCTGGTGTCATGCCATTATGGGAAATAATGAATACATCAAAATACAATTATAATAAAAGCAGAAATAGCATATTTACAAGACCACGTGTCACTGCATTGTGAGCTTTTAAGGGCCGTTAATCTAACACACCCACTATTAATTTGATGAGCTGCAACTGCTTTGCTTACTAAGGGGGCCATATTACTTTTATCTGTATTCTTCTTTTAACCTGAACTGGAAAACAAACAAACAAAATAAGCTTAGGTTTTCATTCCCCTTTAACCCATTTAGGCCTAGAATTATTGAATGCTTTAACCAGTGAAAAATAGCAGATCTACAAGCTCGCAGCGCTGCGAGCTTGTAGTCGTGAAAATGTGTGCAAATCTTTGAATATATCTATTTTCAAAGCGAACGTTTGTAACTCAAATTTTGCTTCTGGGTGGTCCCTGGAACTAGATATTTTGAAATGGGGGTCCGTGGCCAAATAAATATCATTTTGGGGGTCCTTCACATGAAAAGGTTTGAGAACCACTGACATAATAGTCTCTCAAGAACAGACTAACTGAGCTCCAGTTCAAGTGAAAAGGACCTTTTTTGACGATGGCTGGCCAGATTGCTGACATAGAAACAGTTATTTTTTTCCAAAAATCTTCAAAGGGATTCAAAAGACACTTATAGAATCGGGTCAAAATTCTAATTTTCATGATTTTTCAAAAATAGCAGATCTACAAGCTCGCAGCTTGTAGATCTGCTATTTTTTTTATATTTAAAGCAAAAAATATTGCGTCATAATGTGTTCAGGCCTAAATCCCTTTAACTCCAAACTGTCAATGTCATTCATTTGAAATATACAAAATGAACATACACTCACTCCCTGGAGGATGGATTTGACTCCAAGATGAAGCAGCCCATCTAGTGGTGAAAGGCATTAACTCTCAAATACCTGGAACGTTAGATTTTAACCACTTTAACCATTTCGTTAGATTTGAACCACTTTAACCATTATTTTATGCTTTAACTTAAAAATAGCAGATATACAAGCTCACAGCGCGGCTGCGAGCTTGTAGATCTGCTATTTTTTGAAAATATTTGACCCGACTTCTAAATCCTTCCTCTAAATCATGCTGTTCTCAAACCTTTTCATGTCAAGGACCCCCAAAATTACAGGTATTTGGCCACGGGCCCCCATCTCAAAATATGTTGTTCCAGGGGCCACCCAGAAGTAAATATTTGAGTTACAAATGTTCGCTTTTAAGTAGATATATTCAAAGACTTGCAAAGAAAAATCATGATAAAAAAAATAAATAGCAGATCTACAAGCTCGCAGCGCGGCACTCGGTGCCGCGCTGTGAGCTTGTATATCTGCTATTTTTCAATAGTTAAAGCAGTCAATAATTCTAGGCCTAAATGGGTTAATACAGCTACCGTATTCCTGCTAACACACTGGTGTAAAAAAGTGTAGGGCAGCAAATATCAATTGTTGGTGGGGACTATTAGTACTTTCTTTCTTTCTTTCCGGAGGAACTTTATTTTGCCGTGCTACTCCTCCCACAGTTTTGGTGGCACTTGGGTCGTATGTCACATCGACCGGCTTCATCAGGTCTCGTCTGCTTGCATTTTGCTCAAATACGGACAAGGACTGACAGACACAGAGATATCCATATACTGGCATGAAAGATGGAATCCATTTCCCAGTGGATTCCTTGTGACTCGCGTCAGGGCAACCACACGTGCAATTTACCATAATTGCATCTTTGTAGCTTTCTGAGTGATATATATTTTTTTATAATCAACTAAATCTATTGGTATGATTAACCAGGGGTTTTCAGCCCAAGGACCCCTTAGTTGAGAGAGAGATTAAGCAGGGACCCCCACAACCTTTTCATAGATTCCATATAGTTTCATTGTTTGACACAATCATCATTGTATTTTGGATTCCCTTGGGATAATAAAGGTATCTATCTATCTATCTATCTATCTAATTTGTGTTTTCAGATACTTAACACCACTTGAACCGTCAATACTTATAACTTGACCTTTCACTCTGTAATTAGTCGGCCCTTTTTCCCTTCTACACCAAAGCTCTTTGACAAAAATAGCCGATCTACAAGCTCACACAAAGATTTGGAGGACCCCCTATAGTAACTCTGAGGACCCCCTTTTGAAGACCCTTGTCTTACACCTCTGTTGCACAAGAAATAACAAAAATAGCTTCGCTATATGATACATTGTGAACTCGTAGATCTGCTATTTTAGCCAATTTTAAAACATTTTGAAAGAAAAGAATAAAAGCAATAACCTCCCCTCCCCATAACTAGGGGTGTAACGATATAGTAACTGTATCGAAATATCGTTTTTAACTTAAAAAATCGAAGTATATCGAAATGAAAACAGCTAAAATCGAATCGTATCGTTTTATTTTGTATCGTATCGAATCGGCAGTGGTAAGAATCGATTGTATCGATACTACCTACTTGTGCATTGTATTTAGCATTTTTAAGAAGAAAAAACTAAAAGGAGGGGTTTCATTACTTTTCCTTTCCATATAGCTACACTGGTCTATCAATAAATGTGTGAAATCACTGGGTTCATGTCAAGGTGCAGGTTTGTCAATATACAATGTCCATGTATTTGGCAGATAATCACTGTGTTTACTTATTTATATCCATGTTTCCCTTAAAAACCTGCACTATCCACAGCTTTCACACAGATTTAATTTCTTTGCTAAATAGTTACTATATCGATTTTAAATCATTGAATCGAATCGTATCGTATCGCCATGAATTAACCAATATCGTCCATGTATCGTATCGTAAACCATGTATCGTGATATGTATCGAATCGCTATTAAAATGTATCGTTACACCCCTACCCATAACTGTTGCTGGCCAGCCACAGTGTGCCACTGCCAACCCTTACTGCTTACCCTGGCCCTGGGACTCCTGCCCCTGGTTGGAGTGCGGGTGGGGCTGCCATCCAGACCACCTACTCCCCTGGTTGGAGTGCGGGTGGGGCTGCCATCCAGACCACCTGCTCCCCTGGCCCTCTTGTAGCGGTCAGCCTCATGGCGGTAGTAATCCCTCTCCTCTTCCAGGCTGCGGACGAAGGCGTCCAGGCGGGACGGGGAGCGCTCTTTCCCACACACGCCATATTTAACCCGCATGGCCTCCAGCTCCAGGACCAGGTCTCTGTCTGGGAGAGAAGCAGCCAGTCAGCCATGTATTCACTGTTCAGCATTCAAGGTCTGGGGGCATTTCATGAAATTCATCAATGTTTCAACAAATTGTGATATATTTGACCTGATCCAGCATTAACCAGAAGCAAATATACTGTAATTACAGATGGAAATTATAGACACTGATTCCAGGAGGATTGTCCCCCTTTTCCCCCTGTACATTACTGAAAGTACGGTATTACTTTTAAGGATAAGGATGGTTCACCCCAACATAGGGCTGTCACAATTATTACATAATCGTCTAATCGTGATTATTTGACATAATCGCGATTATTTTTCATAATCGTCATAATCGTTTCCATGTTGAAAAATGTTCATATATTTTTTTAAAAAGTCAAAAATAGTGGAAATAGCAGATCTACAAGCTCACAACGCGTCGCATTGCGACGCGTTGTGAGCTTGTAGATCGGCTATTTCCACTATCAATGTTCTTTTTAAAGTGTAAAGTTGTCAAATATGTCGTTCATTTCTTTGTATATTTAGGTTATATGTCATATCTGCCATGTGCAACTTCAAAGTCTAAAAGCCAAACAGAAATGTAATTGTCAACGACACAAACACAATTAAATCGTTAATCGCAATTATTGGAGTGACAAATAATCGTCATGTAAAATGTCAAAATCGTGACAGCCCTACCCCAACATGACATTTTTTCTATCGATTACTCACCCCATTGGGACTTGAATTCATGGATATTCTTTAGTTTTTGTCACATTCCTAGGCCAATAATTTGAGGAGACTCCATAGGGAACAAAGCAGACTGGTCATCAAATTAGGAATGAGACAAAAGCTAAAAAATATCCATGAATTTAAGTCTCCATGGGGTGAGTAATGGATAGAAAATAAGTATTTCTTTGGGTGAACTCTCTCTTTACGGGAGAACTTCACACGTTTTCTTCAAATAATTGTTCCTAAAGCTCACGATAAGATGGCACAAATTCTGTTTACTCACTCTGCATCATTTGTATGGACAGTTCAGAAACCTGCCTACCAACTACATCATCGATGGGGATTCCAAGCTAATAGAAATGACAGTCTCTCTCTTCCAGGAAAGTTGTTATCGTTACGAGAACAATGGCTTTTATTTCAGCATGCCAAGTTTGAAATCTTGAATAGAAGTACCAGGCAGGTGTGGAGTTTGCATGTTCTCCCCGTGTCTCCTAGGGTTGATACCCTCACAAAAACATGCAGTAATCCTGGTCTCAATAATGCCTCCCCCTGGCCAGCCGGGGCGCTTGATGGAGGGAAAAGGACCTGGTTGGAATAACGTGTTCCTTCCACGCGCTACGTCCATCACGGGGAAATCCCCCCCTGTCAACAACTTGGACTACTCATGCATTGAAGGAAGCATGAGGTAGTCGGGGACCCAGTCCCCAAAATGGGAGGGGACCTGTGATTTTCTGCCGTACTTTTTATTTCTGTTTTATCTATTAGTTTGGTCATTAAGGTCCACAGAATGACAGGCCTGCTCTGCCAGAAACATCGCGAAAAAAAGTTATGGCCATTTGTATATTCACTGTCCCATCGACTCCAATACACTGTGACTACACAGGAAAAGAAAAATAATAAAAAAAGAAAAAAATCTGCTTTAAGTAGCACGTGAGGGGTCAAACTGGGGTGTTTTCATGATTCTGAATCCATTGCAAGCATTTGTTTGGCATGAAAAACATTTCTTGGGCTACATTTCGACCCCAGAAAATGGTGAAAGTTGATGAGTCATCAAAAAAAAAGTTAAAAAAGGTGATGATTCATCACTTTTCACAATTTTCTGGGTCTGAATTTTTGCCCAAGGAATGTTTTTCATGCAAAACAAATGCTTGCATTGGATTTTTTAAACTTTTTTTGATGACTCATCACTTTTCACCATTTTCTGGGGTCGAAATGTAGCCCAAGGAATGTTTTTCATGCAAAACAAATGCTTGCAATGGATTCAGAATCATTAAGAACCCCCAGTTTGACCCCTCACATGCTACTTAAAGTAGATTTTTTTCTTTTTTTAATATTTTTCTTTTCCTCTGTAGTCACAGTGTATTGGAGTCAATGGGACAGTGAATACACAAATGGCCATAACTTTTTTTCGCGATGTTTCCGGCAGAGCAGGCCTCTCATTCTGTGGACCTTAATGACCAACCTAATAGATAAAACTGAAATAAAAAGTACGGCAGAAAATCACAGGTACCCCTCTTTTCTTTGAGCTTTTGGCCATGTGGGTCCTCGACTAAGGTCAGTCCGTTGTCTCCCCAGGCACGGCAGAGGGAGAGCAGGGCCCAGGATTACATAGGCAATTGGCACTGGGTGAAAATGGGTTGCAAAATCGTGGGATAAAAATTATATAAAAAAAAAGAAATAAGTACCAGGCAGGTGTATGAACTGTCCATAGCTCTCCCCCGAGGCACAGAGAGTAGACAGAAATGGTGTCATCTTATAACGAGCATTAGTGAAGACAAATTACATGAAGATAGATGGCAAGCGGGTGGGGGAAGTGGTGCTTCAAAACGAGGGTCTGCCCGAGTGCCCGGCCCAGTGAACAGCTGTGTTCAATGGAGTACAAGTTAAACCCATTCAGAACGGGGGTACACTATATTGTGTATCATTATTTTATGCTTTAACTATTGAAAAATAGCAGATATACAAGCTCACAGCGCGGCACCGAGTGCCGCGCTGCGAGCTTGTAGATCTGCTATTTTTGAAAAATCGTGAAAATGAGAATTTTGACCCGATTCTATAAGTGTCTTTTGAATCCTTCTAAGATTTTTTGAAAAACCTATGTTTCTATGTCAGCAATCTGGCCAGCCATCGTCAAAGAAAAGGTCCTTTCCACTTGAACTGGAGCTCAGTTAGTCTGTAACAGACTACTATCATGTCAGTGGTGCTCAAACCTTTTCATTTGAAGGACCCCCAAAATGATATGTATTTGGACACGGACCCGCATCTCAAAATATTTAGTTCCAGGGACCACCCAGAAGCAAAATTTGAGTTACAAATGTTCGCTTTGAAAATGCATATATTCAAAGATTTGCACACATTTTCACGACTTTTTTCAAAAAATAGCAGATCTACAAGCTCGCAGCGCGGCACTCGGTGCCGCGCTGTGAGCTTGTATATCTGCTATTTTTCACTGGTTAAAGCATTCAATAATTCTATGCCTAAATGGGTTAATAACATGCAACCACTCAGGTCCACAGCAGGGGGCAGTGCTAGCCAACGTGCTGCTCACCAGCTGCTGTCATTTTCTCCACTTTGTCCTGGAGCCTCCTCTTCTCCTCCTCCAGGAAATTCATCAGACCCTCCATTTTCTCCTCCTGCTGCTTGACCTGTGCCAGCTGGTCCCTGAGACGGTCCTTTTCGTAGTCCCCCTCAGACTGCTCCTGAGGAGGGGAAGAAGCACGCAAGAGATACGTACAAGTTACAACTATAGGCTCACATCGACACAACAGGCCTGCCTCAGCCTGGGAGAGTTTCCAATGTTTGTATTTTGCTTAAGCTGAATTCAGGAACATACACCGTCACTTGCACGGCTAGGAAATGTCCAGTTTCCAAAAAATGTACAACCAAAGCTGTAATTCACTGATGTGCCATGAGCGTACGTACACCTACCCTTCGTAATTTAGCGATAATGTCCTCCAAGTCCTCAGTGGCTTGCCGCAGCCTCTGAATTTCTTTCTGATGAGAAAACAAAAGCAAGTCAACAATTATAACTAGTTCTCCATTCTGATGACTTCAGTGTCTTCCGACATTTTGTGTGCCGACGTTACAAACATGCTCCTTCTGCTCTCCTCCACATAAATGAAGGCCACCAATTTAACAAGATCTACAAGCTTGTGACGTGTCGCGTGCACATGCACATTGACTATTTCTGTTAAGATATTTACGGTAGTGTAGAGGAAAGAATGAGGGGGCCAAATATAAACCCCTGGGGTACTCTGGTCAACAAAGTAAGTGGTTCTCAAAGTGGGACCCGGAGATTCCCATAAAAGGTTTATAGCACCAATTATTTTGTTTAACCACTTTAAACCTATATATATATTGTCTATTTCCCCTGAATTTGGAAACACATTTGGAATATTTTTGAAACCTAGTATATATATCTAGTATATATCTTGCATGGCTCCAGATATTTTCAGATGGTTGTCTGTGGCCAAATACAGGTTTACATGGTTAAACCCTCCAGTTAAACCCTTCTAACTCTCTCACCCACCCTAGCCTCCAGCAGCTCCCCGTCGGCGGTCTCCAGCACCCGCTCGCGGTCCATCTCCATCTGCTTGGCCAGGTGGTCGATGTGGGTGAGCTCCTCACACAGCTCCTGGTTCTTCACAGAGAGATCGGCCACCTCGCTGGAGGCGTCTTGTCTCTTCTGCAGCAGCCCCTCTACCTGCTTCTCCAGTGTCCTGTTGGCCTCTTGAAGGTACTCGATCTGTGGAGCCAAAAGGAACTGTTATCTTGTAGGCAGTGGCTCCCAAACCTTTTAATTTCAAGGACCCCCACCAGTTGATAGTATTTTTAGTTTTCTTGTTTCTTAAAGGTGATACACCATGAAATTTCACTTTTCCTATTTTAAAACCTTTTTTTGGGGTCCCACTAGCACCTTCTATCCTCACAAAGTCCCATTTCTGACCATTGTGTCTTTCTCTGGTTTTGGGAAGGCGGGGGTTAAAAGCATCCCATGGGTTCTCAAAACAGGCTGTCCAGATTTGCAGTCGTCGATGACGTCATCGACGGACGTTTTTGAAAAAAAAAAAAAACTTTTTTCAAAAAGCAGTTCAGGCCAAAGGTGGTACTGCAGTTGAAAATGCTCTGAGAGCCATTCAAAAATGAGAGAGGCTCTCTATTCAGGAGTGGTAATTTAGCCTCAAACCTTTTGAAAAACGTTTTTGGGACATAAACAATATGACATAAATACTTTTTAAATGCATGGTGTATCACCTTTAATGTATAATTCAAAATAAATGTTCTTGTGTAGTTTAATTTAATACGACTACCTATCTATGAAGAAGTATTTTTTATTTCTATATTTGTTTACTTATATACCGTAATTGAAATGTTCTCAAATAGAAACTCATATCTGAATCAATCTTTTAAAATTTAGTTCAAGATTATTATTATTATTATTTTTTTTACCTTTCAACTACCTTTTTTTCTAAATATCAGTCAAAACATCAGTGGGTCTAGGATTCTCTCAATTCTAACATCGGTACCAGTGGCACCGGTACGATGGAACGCTTACCTGCAGATTGAGGTGTGCGATCAGCTTCTCATTGCTGACGGTTTGAGCCTCCAGGGAGATGACATCATGAGGACGCCCTCCGTCAAGCGCCCGATTGAGGCGCTCGATCTCTTTGTCACGTTCCTCCACCTAATGCAACACACACCATAACATGTTTCTAAACCTGTTTGGAGGTAGTTCAATATTTTAAACACGTTGCATGAAATAATATCCAATTCTCACATCATGTAACATCATTGTGGAGCACATTGTCAAAATGAGCTGATCTACAAGCTCAGAATATGCCCTGAGGCACGTTGTGGCAAGTTGTAAGCTTGTAGATCAGCTATTTGTCATACGAGTATAGGGCTTAAGTGATGTAAAAAACACAAGCGTCTGCGTGCCTGTGTCTGTGGGCGTTTGGGGATGTCATAGCATAGCTTTGTCAGATGTAAGAAGGGAAGGTCTCCATTCTCTCCACCGACAAACGGTTGGGAACAACCACTGTTCTGTGGTAGTGTGTCAGTTTATTTACCTGAGTGTTCAAGTGCTTGACACATTCCTCGGCTCTTTCCACGTCTAGTTTCAATTTGACGACGTCGTCCTGCAGCTCCTGAATCCTACACAGGAAGTTTGATTGATTGAAGACTTTATTAGAAGTTTGCATAGGAAAAGGTACAGTTTCATGACGGTACAGTTCACTGGTACAAGGTCTACTAAAAGGAGATCCATGAAAAGACTAAGCTTATTTCCACTGGAAACCATTGAAGTATCTCATATAACATTGAATGACAGACAAATAGAACACAGTACTATGCAGTAGATATGTAAAGAAAAAGAAAAAAGAAAACAGTAAGTCTAAACAAACAGTATATACAAAGAAGGGGCAGGGGAGGGTAGGGTTGGGCTAGGTTCATTTTTTACCAGTTGCGAACGGCTGCTGCCTGTAAGTGGTTTTTCAGGGCAATTTTAAAGGATGCTAGTGATCCACACTCCTTTATGGCCTTCGGTAAGGCTTTCCACATTTTGGTGGTATAGCAGAAAAACGAGTTTGACCCTTTGTTGGTTTTGACTCTGGGTTGGAAGTGATCTGTGGCGCTGCCTCTGGTGTTATAATTATGGACATCCTTAATGTTTATAAAGTATTTTGACAGGTACTTGGGTATCATAGTGGTGTAGTGTATCTTGTACACCAGGCCCATTGCAAGTTGCTGTACTCTGTCATCTACTCTGAGCCACCCCACTCTTAACTTCACTCTTAAGTTCACAGTGAAGTGAAGCGGGGACCGTGTAACGTAAAGTGTAAAACAGAAAGACGCACATTTAAACCCAAACAGCCATGCTGTGCAGGGCAGGGCATTAACGACTTGTTATTATTTTTGCAAGTCGACTCGACTCGGTAAAAAGTTGAGTTGAAGTCGACTTTATCGTTTGGTGACGTCGTCACATCACACACACGACCCCCCAATTATTTTGGAGGGTCCCCAGATGATTAACTTAATGTGCAACATTGTTTTCTCACTCGACAGTAAACAAACCAACATAAAGTTTAAGTGTATAGAGGGTATCTGCACATTTCTAAAGTGCCAATTTATGGACTTTTTAATACCTCTAAAATGACAAATTAAACATTGTCCAAATTGCCAAATATATAGAGGCAGAAATTATGAAAATAGCAGATCTACATGCTCACAACGCCTCGCGATGCGAGGCGTTGTGAGCATGTAGATCTGCTATTTTCACAATCGCGAGGCGTTGTGAGCATGTAGATCTGCTATTTTCACAATAGAACCATGTTATACCAAATGTAATGTAGCACTGTAATATTGGATCATTACGTCCTTGACAATAAGCTTTTTTTTCTACTGTTTGAATGCTGTACAGACGCACACATGGAGCAAAAATAATGATGGAAAAAAATACAAAGGACTTTTTTCAACTTCGACTTTCTATGGTGGGAGTCGACTTGTGTAATGAAGTCGACTCAGTCGACTTTTTCTTTGATGCCCTACTGTGCAGGGGTGCACCTGCCCTCAAGGATGAAAGGGGAGATGCCACGGAACTAGAGCAAACCTTCCGTCGGCCAGCTGCAGCAGGTCAGCGATGTACGGGTCATCAGGCTGTGTCACGGGGTACGCCGACTTCTCAGAGGAGGGTACAAGCCCGTCAATCTGCATCCTCTGACGTCTGAAAGCAATGCTGTGCTTTTTCCCACCTGTCAGAGCAAGCAGAAAGTACAAAGGGCCACCCGTTTCTTTAGAGATGGTGGAAACTGGAGTCCCACAAAGGCTCTATACAAGCCTTGGGAGAGTTTTTGCTTAGTATATTTTCCTAATAGGGACAGTTAGCTGGACAGCTGAGAGGAAGCCCGACAATGCTAAAAATCACACCGGGGTGAACTGAGCGGTGAAGTCTGGGTGGTTGCAGCGGGAGGTTGCAACCTTTAAACGCATAAGCCCGAGGGGGAAGGGGGCTGTTTGTGTGTGTTTGTTTCGATGTTCAAGAAACTAAGCAAAGGTATCTTAGGAGCAACATTTCTTGGCAGGTCAGCATTGTGTGTTGTGTGTGTAAAACAGCGCACAGCGGTATTGCAGCATGTGAGTATGCTACAGACATACACACCCAGGAGCAATGTATGCACCGCTCAAAAAAGAAAAGATATTCTGCAAAGCTTAGAATGCACTTATGGTGATATTTAACATATTAGGTGATATATCAACAATTCACTTTGGTGTTTTTGCAGTTAGTTAGGGACTCAACTTCCAAGTACCTGGTGTTGCTATCACAGCCTGCATGTTCTTCTCCTGGAGCTGTTGGATGCGTTCTGATTTCGCCTTGCTGTCCTTCTCCAGGCAGCGGACTTTATGCACATACTGATTATTTAGGAACTTGAGGTCAGAGGAATCATGGTCCAATTTCCGAACGTAGGCCTTGAGCTCTGAAAAGGGACAAACATGTCAAGGCTAAATCGTGCTGTCGGGTCTGTGTGACCTCCTGCCTCCTGGTATGGGAACTGTGCCGTCCTGAAATGCAAAGCCCCTACTGGGCATCGTGGAAGGTGTGCTTCCCTCCCTTCAGGAGTTATAAGACAAGCGGCGTGTAGTCCTGCCAAGAAACCCAGCTACAAACTCATACCATTAGCTTTCTCACAAATATCTGGTGTATCCGAAGCCATTCATTTTTCTAGCAGCATTCCGGAGGTGAGGGTGGAAGGGAGGAATGACCTGAACGCTGTCACAATTCACGACATTTTTGTTGACACTTAATTGTCAGAAAAATAATTGCGGTTAACAATTGTGTTTTTGGCATTGAAATGTAACCAGTAACAATAATCAAAATAAATAATGTTCCACGACCAAAATAGGATTCCATTCAACATGGAAACCATGACGATTATGCAAGCTAACTCCGATTATGTGAAATAATTGCCATCAGGCGATTATGTAACAATTGTGACAGGCCTACTGGCCGCTGTACCACCATCCTACTGGCCGCTGTACCACCATCCTACTGGCCGCTGTACCACCATCCTACTGGCCGCTGTACCACCATCCTACTGGCCGCCGTACCACCATCCTACTGGCCGCTGTACCACCATCCTACTGGCCACTGTACCACCATCCTACTGGCCGCTGTACCACCATCCTACTGGCCGCTGTACCACCATCCTACTGGCCGCTGTACCACCATCCTACTGGCCGCTGTACCACCATCCTACTGGCCGCTGTACCACCATCCTACTGGCCGCTGTACCACCATCCTACTGGCCGCTGTACCACCATCCTACTGGCCACTGTACCACCATCCTACTGGCCGCTGTACCACCATCCTACTGGCCGCTGTACCACCATCCCATACCTCTGACGACCCGTTCCTTCTCCTCCGTCAGCTTGAGGAGGCCCTGGTGGAGCTCATTGTTCTCCCTGACCAGCCGGGCGTTCTCCGTCTTGTACGGCTCCAGCAGGGCATCGACGTTCCGGCTGTCCTTCTCCGTCTTCCCCGCTGACAGCTTGGCTTTGCGGAAGTTCTCCGTGGTATAGATCAGGTCACTGTAATGCAGCCAGGAGATCAAATAAACGGACATCCACTGAATCACAATGAAACTACTTTGAAAGTGGTGGGAAGTAACTAAGTACTGTACATTTGCTCAGTAATTTTGAGGAACTTTTACTTGTTCATTTGTCCATTTTTCAATGCTTTATATTTCTACTCCAATGCATCTGTGTTTTAGGTTATACGATAATCATTCCTCATGCGTGGTCTATGAATGAAATGTTTTTTTTTTCAAAACATTCTGCATGACAATACTACATATAGTGTAATATCTCAATTTTCAGCTCCACTAATCATCATCAACGTAGATTTAACACTAAACAGGGCGCTAACTCGTTCTCCTGCTACACCATCAACATGTGGAACGCCCTTCCACAAGCCCTAAAGGAGAGCAAATCCCTAGCCTCCTTCAAAATTGGTATGAAAAGTCACCTTCAGACAGCTGCTACCCGTGACTTGTAAATAGACTAAGCCCCCATGCCCCCCCCCCTTTTTCTTTTTTTCTGCCTTTGTATTTGATGTTATGCTTTTGAAACTGATATTATCCTAGATAAAGTACTATGTTCTATCCGTCTGTCTTTCAATGTTATATGAGATACTTAAAGTGTGGTTCCTGTGGAAATAAGCCTCGGCTTTCTAGGATCTCCTTTTAGTTGACCTTGTACCAGTGATTTGTACTGTTATGAAACTGTACTTTTTTCTATTGCAAACTTCTAATAAATTCTTCAATCAATCAATCAATCAATATGAACACACCACTGAACTCAAGAGGGAAACATTTCTTTATTCCACTACAATTATTTGAAAACCTTAGTTACTATTAGTAGATTTTAGTTTTTACAAACCATTATAATGTTCTTATTTTGAAGTAAGACAATTACTGAATGTCAGTCTCCAGGTTTCCTTCAGAATATGTATGACACTGATTTACTACAACACTATGTGTATGTATGGCACATTAGGAGTCAACAAGGACCATGGTTCTCAAATGTTTTATTTTCAAGGACCCCTAAAACTGAGTGTACACTCTCAGAGTGACAGACCTGTAATAATCATTTAGGGCTAGCTCTTTATGCGTTTGTCCATTTTGTCTGACAGAAATGTCCGCCACAAGCCAGCATGGCTGAAGAGTTTGCCCACCACCAGTGGCAGGCTCTCAAGTGTCCCAGTGTTATACTGAACAAGTACTGAATTTAAATTATAAAGATTATTAAAGAACACATTGAAATGAATTATTGGACAGTCACCTGAACAGTTTATCCACCAGCGGCAGGCTCTCAATCCCCAGTGGTTGTCTGTAGCCAAACTGATCCAGACGTTTCCTCAGGCTGAGGAACTTCCTCTCCACGTTGGTGCTCATGATGCTTATTGCTTGCAACCTGACGCTGTGTACACAGTGATAACAACCATTAAAAATCACACCCAATGTGAAGTGAGCGGTGGTCGTGTTTGCATAACGTCTTCAGACTAGGATTTGAGTCTAGGATGTACAGGCTATGCTACACACACACGTTTTGCTATGGCAAAACGCTGAGGAAAAAGGCTACAGACATACGACATCACTAGACAAACATGATGCTACGTACACACATTTTGCTATGGCAAAACGCTGAGGAAAAAGGCTACAGACACACGCACAGCCACGTATAGGAGTGGTTTACCACCGCTCAAAAACAACTCACAGCCGTATTTCAATATCACTACTTATAAATTATAATACTTGGAATATCAACAGTGTAAGGGATATTTCACTTTCAAAACAATTTTGGGTCATTTTATCGTCTACTCAAGCTTTTGGGAGCATCCCGGACAGTTTTTAAGTTGCTTGATTCAGTGTTTAGATATTTGATATTGATTTTATCAGACACACCCCTTCCTTTACAAACCCACTGTAACTTCAAACTCCATTTAAACATATTCATCCAAAACACCCATCCTTGGTTTTGGTGACTCATACTGTCCTCCTAATACGTGAGGGGCCGTGTTTTTTCAATTACTTTTTTCATTAATATTTTTTTGGGGGGTTTGTAGAGTATCTGGTCAAATGAAAGCAAATATCTACATACTGAATCGAGAAACTTCACAAAAGCCTGAGCCCTGAGTAGACAATATATATACAGTATATTCTTTTTTAAGTGAAATATCCATTTAAAATTTAAAAATGATGGCAGTGGCACTTAATGTTAAAACAGCTATATTATTATATATTGTTTAATTACAGGGGTAATGTCTCTCCATCTCTTGAGTATATGAAGTAGTACAGAAATGTCATCTAATCAGGTTGACAGTACTTTTAACAGCTTAAAATGTATAGTGTTCCAGTCCCAATTATTGTGTGTCTGCTCACTTTTGTGTCATGAATTAATTTCACAAGTTATTCCTCCTGTATCCTGTATAGAGTTCTCTTCTGATTGGATGTATTTTGTTTACTAGCAGAAGAGACGGGGAGAGACCCCTGTTAACACAAACTCAAGCAATGCTTAATAATAGCTACCATCAGGAAGCATATAGAAATAGATATTTAACAAAATATCACTTACACTGTTACACACCAACGTTATCCATGCACGCAGAAAGCTAACTACTTGTTGCTTGTTTGTTTGGCTGTTAGCCTACAGTGCATTAGCTAGGGCTAGCAACACAATAAGTAACAGTAAGTGACAGAGAGTAGGGTTAGTTGACATTACAAACTAAGCGTTAGTTCAGAGGTAACGTAGCAACTGAGGTTAAACAATAACCATCACGCAGGTCCATGAAGCAGAATGATCTCCTCCTCCTTTAGTTACCTTTTCTTTACGAGGCGTCCTGATTTCACTGCAGCTTTTTACGAGCAATGGACGCTAAATACGCTACTTACTACATCACCGCTGACCACACCAACTAACAGTGGGATTCATTAGCAGATGTTTTATGTTGCTGTGTTGTCGCAACGACATTTAAATAACTAAATTAACTCTAACTATGGAGAACGTCACGTCACGTCGTCGCGGACGAAGTGGTTTGAAAAGAGCGCCGACGCCCATGTTACACCCATCCTTGTTTCCTGTCGAATTCAGTGACTGGAGTAGACGAAACTATCAGTTTCAATGGAAAGTCATTAGGCTGTAAGCTGTAGCTATGTACTGATTAGTCAACTGTAAAATGAAAAGTAAATTTATTGTGACATAATGAAATATCATTCTGCCCGCGAAGCACAAATTGACAGGCAGCGACCCCTGGATTCGCTTAATTCTTTATTGATTGATTGAAGACTTTATTAGAAGTTTGCATAGGAAAAGGTACAGTTTCATGACGGTACAGTTCACTGGTACAAGGTCTACTAAAAGGAGATCCATGAAAAGACTAAGCTTATTTCCACTGGAAACCATTGAAGTATCTCATATAACATTGAATGACAGACAAATAGAACACAGTACTATGCAGTAGATATGTAAAGAAAAACAAAATAGAAGACAGTAAGTCAAAACAAACAGTATATACAAAGAAGGGGCAGGGGAGGGTAGGGTTGGGCTAGATTCTTTTTTACCAGTTGCGAACGGCTGCTGCCTGTAAGTGGTTTTTCAGGGCAATTTTAAAGGATGCTAGTGATCCACACTCCTTTGTGGCCTTCGGTAAGGCTTTCCACATTTTGGTGGTATAGCAGAAAAAAGAGTTTGACCCTTTGTTGGTTTTGACTCTGGGTTGAAAGTGATCTGTGGCGCTGCCTCTGGTGTTGTAATTATGGACATCCTTAATGTTTATAAAGTATTTTGACAGGTACTTGGGTATCATAGTGGTGTAGTGTATCTTGTACACCAGGCCCATTGCAAGTTGCTGTACTCTGTCAACTACTCTGAGCCACCCCACTCTTAACTGGTGAGTAGCGGTGAGGTGAGTCTGATAGGGAAGTCTAAGCAGGACCCTAATTAGTTTATTTTGGGCTGTTTGTAGTTTAGTTTTCAGGGCTTGTGGGGCGTCACAATACCATACGTGGACTCCGTAGTCAAAGAGGGGCTGGATTATTGCACCAGCTATGGTCTTCAGTGTGTTGGAATTGACCATCGGGGCGATCCTCTGTAGGAAACGAGTTTGTTGGTTGATTTTATTTATTACTTTAGAAGTCATCTTTTCACTGGAAAGATTAGCTTCAAGGATACATCCTAAGTAAGAGATTTCGTTTTTTCGTGTTATGACCTTGTCACCCACTTTGATTGTGAAGTTATCAACTTTTTTGAGGTTATGATTTGATCCAAAGAGGATGGACTCTGTTTTACCCAGGTGAATTGATAATTTGTTGTCGTTAAGCCATGTGCAGATCTTACTTAGTTCAGAGTTAAGTGTCTTCTCAACCTGCAAGTGGTCCTTGCCCGAGACTAGGAGAGCCGAGTCATCCGCGAACAGGAACAGGTTGCAGTCACAAGCAGATGCCATGTCGTTCACGTATATTAGGAACAACAGAGGTCCCAGTATGCTACCTTGAGGAACACCACAGTTTACCGGGAGGGGGGGGGACAGGGTACCGTTAATCTCCACCACCTGTTCCCTCCCCACCAGGTAAGACTGCATCCACCTCACTGCTGCGCTGTCAAGACCGATGGCTTTTAGTTTCTCAATCAGAATAGAATGATTTACGGTGTCAAATGCCTTCTGGAGGTCCATCATGACCATGCCGCTATATTTGCCGTCATCCGCTTCGCGTTTGATTTGGTCAGTCAAATAGAGAAGGCATGTGTCAGTGGAATGAGATTTTCTGAATCCAGATTGGAACTCGTAAATCAGATTATTCTCATCGAGATATCTTGCTATCTGTTCGTAGACTATTTTCTCCATGACTTTGGATATGGAGCTAAGAATGGAAACGGGACGGTAGTTTTAGGCCACTAATTCCACTGTAACACTGTCTTTCACTTCCATCACCATGGAAATGTCAAACATCCTGGAGCTTGAGTGTGTTTTGTGAGCCGGCGTCCCCCGTGTAGGCAATAATCCAGTTCAAGAATAAAATAAAAAAAGGGAACACTACTAAATGGGTTGACAACTTAACACATTTAATATTTACATTTGGCATATAACATAAAGAAAGAATATATGAGGAGAAATGGACAACTGAACAAGTGCTGAATCATTGGAAAAAACAAATACAAGTAGGCTTAAATGATGTACAGAATTTAGATCAGGCAGCATAGATCATGGAAGCTGAGCTGATTTTCAGCATAATTCTTCTTATTAATGGCCTGGTGGGTGTGCTATTTCTACCCTGCTGGCTTCAGAATAATCACCACGCCATTGATTACGATGGGGATTTGACCAGACTACACTTAATTTTATTACCTTAGTAAATCTTGTCATGAATACTTCATGCTTTCAGTCGCTATTTTAAAGTCTTCTTTCAATTACCATGATGTTTTTGTAATTGTAAATGATGGTCCCATTCATTTTAGAATTCATGAAGAAGTAGGGCAAGTGTTTCTCAACCTTTTTTCTGCATAGGCACACTTTTCATGTCCCAAGAATCCATGGGCACACTAACATAATATGGGGGTGTAAATATCATCACTGTCGGGAATAAACCTTGTATCTCCAAGTTTCAAATTTCTACGTTTCTACGCAAAGTAAAGCCCTGCTTCATCATACAAGGCTGTCGCACAACAGTAGTGAAAACAGCAGATCTACAAGCACACAACGCCTCGCACCGCTGTCTTTCAAGCAGTTTCAAGGGGCACACTTGACCCTTCTCAGGGGCACACCAAAGGTCCCCAGGCACAGTGGTTGAGAAACACTGAAGTAGGGTATGCTTCTAGGGCTACTGAGTGAAGACCTACCCTTCCAGCCAATAGAATTTGTTTTCCGGTTGCTTTTCGAGACAGGAAATTCCAGAATTTGCAGAAAAAGTGGCTTCAAAACATATCTGTAGAAACCAATGACATCATCGTTCCCTTCGTCCTTATTGTTTTACAGTCTATGGTACAGCTGCAGAAGTTAACATTGTTGCCACAGTATTACATCTTTATTATACATACATTAGTCACACACACGCGCGCACACGCACACACACACACACACACACACACACACACACACACACACACACACACACACACACACACACACACACACACACACACACGTAAGTAAGCTGAAAGCAATGCAGAAATGTTTGTGAGTAGTGTATCTTCAAGTAGAGGCGAGCAGTAAAAACGTGCTATGTTTCAAGCAGCCAGCCTAATGAGACTGGGCTATGCTGGAGAAATACTCCAGCATGTCTTGAATGGTGAAGTCCATAGTGATTTCAAATCCAGGATAACAACGGCCAATCAAGTCTTCAAAGTGCTTGTACTGGCGAATGAACTCGTCCTGCATGGAATGCCACACCACCTGGTGCAGAAAAACAAAGACACATTCTCAATTAGTTTATAACCGTTATATTAACCGTTAGATACAAGATGAAGAAGCTCTGCATGGGTCCGTGAGTATGATATGCAAAACACTGAATGGGTTTTACCTGCAGAAGACTCTCCTCCTCGCACAGATGTTTGTCCACCTTCTTGTAGAGGTTGTCCAGGCCCTTCTTCACCTCCTTGCCGGGGTACTCCTTGATGACCTTCCGCAGCTCCTGTTTGCTGAAGGCCAACTGGTAGCTCACCTCCTCCTCACGGATCCCCTGTGCCACGCGCGCCTCCACCCCTTCAAAGAAGTGCTGTGAACAGGCAGCAATCAAGTAGCAATGAATACAGCGTTCCTAACTCTCATGCTCTCTAAATCAGTGGTTCTCAACCGTTTCAAGCCGCAACCCCCCAAAATAATCATACCTGAACTGGGGACCCTAAGTGCCCAGTGATATCCCTTGGGCATTTTTTGTTATTTACCCCTTAGCCAGTGGTGTGTTCTAGACTTTTCTTGAGGGCATACTATAACCTATGATCCGCGGCTATTCCTGTGGCCAGGGCATATGCCAGTGCATAATGTATATCAGATACACTAGGGTACAGCAGGGTGGAGATAGAGTGTGCCAAAGTTGGTCTCAGGCTAAATGCTAAGAAAACTGAGGTTATCACCTATAACCTACCTGATCACTCACCTCTGACAACAACAGAAGGAGCTGTGTTGAAGGAAGTCAAGGACTTCAAGTACCTGGGCGCATGGGTCGACTCAACTGAGAAAGACCTCAAAGTAAGGAAGGCACTCGCTTGGAGGGCCCTGAACGGCATGAGCAGTGTATGGAACTCTAGCCTCCCCCGCCAAATCAAACTTAGCTTCTTCTTTGCAACAGTGGAGTCTGTTCTCCTCTATGGCAGTGAATGCTGGACCCTGAAGCCAACCCTGCAGAAGTCTCTAAATGGGTGCTACACTAGAATGTTGCGTGCAGTACTCAACATCAACAGGAGCGCACATGTTACCAACAGGAGCCTGTATGAGGGAATACCAAGGGTAAGCGAGAAAATTGCCACCAGAAGAATGAGACTTGCAGGACACTGCCAAAGACACCAGGAGCTTCCAGCCAGCAAATTGGTACTGTGGGAGCCAACACATGGGCACCGGTCGCGAGGACGTCCCACAAAAACATACGTGGACGTACTCAAGGAAGACGTAGGGACACAGAACACCAATGAGCTGGCCAGATGTATGGAGAACCGAGATGACTGGAAACAACGATGGAGGGCTCGTCTGAGGACGACCTAGATAGACTTTGAAAGGTTCATGAGGGCATACTCTTTTTTTTTAATTTTTTTTATGTCTTCACAGAATACTGCGTATGCCCGCGTGACAGGTAGAACACAGCACTGCCCTTAACGCCTAAACCACTAAAAATCCACAGAAAAATGTAGTTTTATTTCATGCTAAATACTTGATCTAAATGCATAACGTTTGCTTTCTACAGTGTTGATCCATGAAAGTGAATATGTACAATGCAGTAGATTTATTATTTATGCATTTTTAAATATTAACCTCTTCATGCCCAGAACAACAAAATATTTAAACTGAAATATTGTGAAATTGTACATGCACAGAAACCTAATCAATTAGTTTTCTACAGTGTTTATCCATGAAAATGGGTGTGTAAAATGTTTTTGATTTCACATTAGAACATTTGAGATATTAACTCCTTCACACCTGAAACACCAATTCGGATGCTTCAAATTAGCTTCCTAAGAAAGTGTTAAGTGGGTTCCAGATGGTACGCGGTCACCGCCTCCTAGTAATTCATTTTAAATGAGAAGGCGGGCGGCAATTTTGGCCGCGCAGAGAAGTTTAGAGGTGGCGAGGCGAGCGGGCACGGTCCCGTGAAATCCCCGCGAGCGTGCTCGTTTGTGCATGCGTACGCGGGCGGTAAGAGCTGGATTGTGTTCATCTTTGTGAAATACCACGCAGTGTTTACTCGTGGAGCGAGTGTGTTTGTGTCTCACCGCGGCGCGGTCGCCGCTGATCCTAGCGGGAGCCCCTGCGGCAAACGCTGCTTGTTTGAAGAGCCCTTTATCGTTAATGTGGAAGTGGTCATGTACAGCATATCCCGTTAAGGTCCAATGATACCAACGATACCGATGATCCAATCGGTCCAATGATACCAAAGTTCATGTAAAAATGTGTGCACGTGGCGCAAAGATCCCAGGAGTAGTAGGATTTTAACTATTTTTCATATAATTCAAAATGGTGGGAGATCTAAAGGTGAAAGGTCACAAGTCAGAGTGGCAAAGTTGTTCGGCATGAGGAGATGCATATGTGTATATGGGTTTCATGGCTGTATGTCAAACAGAGCATGAGCTATACCTGTTCAAAGTTTGCACTTTCAAAGGCTTTCTACAGCGCCACCCTTTGGCCAATTGTTGCGAGCTTCGTGTTTTCTACGTTTGGCAAAGCCCTCTACCATATTTAGTCAGGGAAAATTAGCAGAATAACTGTCAAATCTGGGAATAAATTCCTTACCAAACAATTTCTTCACCAATGTGTTCGTAAAGGTGTCTAGTAACATATCTAACAAAGATTGAAATTCAACATCCCTAGCAAATTGTTTGACAGCTAGGGTAATTCTGGGTCTCATTCACTTACTATACACTGTACTATAAGGGAAAAAATGACTCCCAAAAATCTGCTTTAAGTGGGGTGTGAGGGGTCTAACTAGGTGTTTTTAATTATTCTGAATCCATTGCAAGCATTTGTTTTGCACGAAAAACATTCTTTGGGCTAAAAACAGACCCAAAAGAACTATGGTTTAGTGATGAGTCATCACTTTTCACAAGGTTGTATGGGGTCCATTTTTGGCCAAAAGAATGTTTTTCGTGCAAAACAAATGCTTGCAATGGATTCAGAATAATTAAAAACACCTAGTTAGACCCCTCACACCCCACTTAAAGCAGATTTTTGGGAGTAATTTTTTCCCTTATAGTACAGTGTATAGTAAGTGAATGAGACCCAGAATTACCCTAGCTGTCAAACATTTTGCTAGGGATGTTGAATCTAACTTTGTTAGATATGTTACTAGACACCTTTACAAACACATTGGTGAAGAAATTGTTTGGTAAGGAATTTATTCCCAGGGTTTTATTAAAATTCCCTGACTAATTGTTGAGTTTCGTAAAAAGCGACTGCATGGTCAGGCCAGGACAGAAAAAGTGGCAGAAGAATAATAAGAAAAACTACAATACCAATGAGTGGCCTCAGCCACTTCGTGGCTTGGACACCAATTAAAAGAAGGCATGGAAGGCAAGATATGACACTTCCCCATTGTCTGTGGTTGTCAAACGTTTTCATGTCAAGGACCCCCAAATGAACATGTATTTGGCCGCAGACCCCCGCCTGAATCTTCTTTTTGTGCCAGGGACCCCCAGAAGAGAAGATTTGTGCTAAAAAATTCAACCTTTTCTGAGATTAAAAAAAAAATCCCACCAGTGCAAAGTGAGTTGTGCAAACACGACACACAAGCATTAGGGATGAGGCCGAATATTCGTCCGAAAATGGCTAAAAATGCATTTTCGGTTTTCGGACGTATTGTTTTTAAAACCGAATAGTATAGCACCGAATAGTGTGAAGAACAGGGGTCTAGTATAATCTCTCAAAAAGCAGCATCAGCATGCCACAGTAGTTCTGTTGGTGTGGCCAATAGCGTTAGCTAGAATCTAGATTGTTGAAACTTGTAAACAAAGGGAACGGAGGGCTGCTGTCCCTCGGACACTCCATAGTCCATGTTAAAATAATTTACCGCATCGCGGTAAAAGAAAAACAGTAGCGATTAGCGAATAGCAAAGGCCGCGCGATTTTCTGCAAAGTAGACTTCCCAAGCAATATGGAGACGTTTTAATTTAGAAATCCCTTCATAATTGACTAAGCAATCTAATAATGTCCTTAAATCCTTGTGCATTGATTAAAAGCTGCAAAGTGAAAGTGATTTCTGTGCAACTGTGGCTCCCCCTCCTCCGTCCCCTGCATGTGAAGTGAAACTTTTGGTGTGTGTCTTAAGGCATGTTTTCACTACAGTTCCGGAATTTTTCCTGCAAAATAATTAGCATAATCATTTTCAACTTGCCGGGAGTTTTGTTTTTTGGGTGTTTTCACATGAGCAAAAATGCTGGCATAGCCATAAAATACATCATTTTCACTACTAAACCGTGGCGGTATGAAAGTCCGTGTTGCCAGACTTTGCGAGAGAAATAAGCAACCAGGTGTACGAAAATAAGCCCCAAAAAGTGATATTATCTAGGCCACACAAGCAATTTAAAACTATATCCACATCAGCTACTTGACAATTGCCGATCTAAAAGATCACAACAAATAAAATGCAGCCAGAAACGATCAATATATACAAGCAACTTTACGGAAATCAAGACCATAGTCACTTATAATTAGCAGACATGCCAACGGAACCTGCAGCGCGCACCACACTGTCTGGACGCTTGCTAAAGCAGCAGCGACTCACTTCTGTTCGTCTCTCTTTTTCTCTCTCACCAATGGATTTAACAAGTTACAAGAAATATTCTTCATGAAACAACACATGTGAACCTTATGTGTCACATAAGGTTCAGAATAAGGTTCAGAAAGGATCGCTTATGCAACGTGTTGTTTTTTCTTTTTTTCTTTTTACGCGTCACCGATGGATGACCAGACTGTATTCCTCGTCGCTCGCTGCTCAGTAAAACACTTTACGACGAGAAACTATTTGATGCAGATTCAGCTCTTTGAGTAGGTAGCTTCCAACTTCCATCACATCACATGAGCGCATTGCGTCCCAATCAGACAAAAAATAGGCTATAGCACCGTAAAAAGAGTTGGTAAAGATTCCAGCTTTCATCACATTACGAGCGCATCCCGTCTCCCGTTCTCCAGACCGGACTTGTATCAAAACCCACAGCTTAATTACAAATAGGCTATATAGCCTACAAACAAGTTTGAACCATGAATTGAGCAAGCTTGCATTTCTCAGCACCGCGGCTGGAGATTGTAGAAAGAAATAGACGTCTGTCTGTCTTCTGTGTTTGGCAGGCTTACATAACATTCGAACGCAATATGGATTCTGAAGCTTTCAATCGCAATTACAATGCTTTAACTGTTAATATTGGCTCCTTGCATGCACCTGCTTGTCCGAAAAAAAGTAAAATCACACCCGTGTGAACTGAGCGGTGGTTTACCCCCCCCCCCCCTTCCCCCCTGTGTGTGTGTGTGTGTGTGTGTGTGTGTGTGTGTGTGTGCCTGGTCTGGCCTGGCCTGAACAACAGCGCCCCTCCCTTAACATGTGTGGTCATAAAAGGTACTGCAGGCCTGCAGGCTACATACAGACACGCACACACACGCATACACACACGGCCACGTATAGGAGACGGTGTAACCACCGCTCAAAAATCACGGTATGCCGTTTTCACTGTGGGGAAATTTCTATTCTCCCAGTACTTTAGGCAAAAATGACTAGGTATTTTCCCGTCAAATTTTGGACTACAAAACTCACGGAAGACAAAATAAGTGGCCGTTTTCACATGGCGTGAATTTCAAAATTGCCGTCATTTTGGAAAAAACTTCCAGAAGTTTGACTCAGTGAAAACGGGTGCTTTTTTTGCCTTGATGAAACTTAAGCAAGGCAGCGACATACAGTACTTTCTTCCTTGACAATAATGAGAGGCAGACAATACCATTACTGACATTTTGCTGAATATAAAAACGTTTTATATTGCTAATAAACAAAGTAAAATGGAATCTTTTGGAAACTTAATGGGTCTGTAACTCAGTGAATAAATGGAACCAAATGGACCTGTTCCATTTGTACTCTAGTATTTTAACATTTAATATAAATTGGGGTCCCAGTGATATAAATATAATTAAATGGGTGTCTGTAGCCTAGTGTATTTAGAAATCCTAGTTTTAAGTTCAAACATTAGCCAAATTGTGAAATAAATATAAGAAATAGAAATCTGGAATAATATGTGGGTCCCTGGCTGGCACACAATATTTTGAGAAGGGAGTCTGTGACTAAATTGGCCTATATAATTATGGTTTTGACATAATCACGTTTGCCATAATAAGGTAGCTTTACAGCAAATGTACTGTAATGACAGCAATGATACAAAAATGGCAATAAAAATACATAACTAGTGGAGCCCAGGGAGACCTCAGGGTTCCTTGGGGGGGGGGGGTTCCAAATGGACGCTTACAGTTCTGTAACTTATAGAGAGTTATGGGGGTCCTTGAAATTTAAAAGGTTTGAGAACCGAACAGACCCCCCCTCCCCTCCCTTTCTAGCCTCTCCTCTCCCTGCTCTGGTGCAGAGCAGAAGCCGTTTGACAAGTAAGGGTGCCTGTGAGATCAAAACAGTGGTTTGGTTTGTCTCAGGACGTTGTGTAAACACAATCCAATCAAAAAATACAAACTTTGAAGCTAAAGAAATAACCGCACTAGCCTAAGGACAATCCACTGTGTTAGTTATGAGAGAGCCCGCGAAATCTCGCAACAGGGGCAGCCGAAATCTAGCAACAGGGGCAGCAATGAAAAAAATCGACTAAAGCAGGTATGAAGGGCTATGATAAAAGGCAGATTTAACCCTATATGTGTTTTGGTCTGGATGTCTCCTTGTATAATTTTCTTATTGCATACATCATAGGCTACATTTCATTTTTTTTTGTTTTTGTTAGAAGTGACATTTATAGCTTTACATGTTATACTGGTTGTAACATGTTGTATTCGTTTATATGTTGATTTATATGTTGATGCAGAAACTCGGGTTCTGTTATTTTCTTTCAGTCACTTTATTTTTTTTGCTGCTATAAGGTTAATAATAAGAATTTAAAAATTCAGAGAAACTCGGTTTCCTTATTTTATTTCAGTCACTTTATTTTTTGCAGCTAGGCTATAATGTTAATAAGAATGTAAGAATACAGAGAAACTCGGTTTCCTTATTTTATTTCAGCCACTTTATTTTTTGCAGCTAGGCTATAATGTTAAAAAGAATGTAAGAATACAGAGAAACTCGGTTTCCTTATTTTATTTCAGTCACTTTATTTTTTGCAGCTAGGCTATAATGTTAATAAGAATGTAAGAATTCAGAGAAACTTGGTTTCTGTTATTTTGTTCATTACGTTAATTTCTTTATTATATATATATATATATATATATATATATATATATATTAGGGCTGGGACTTTAACTGATTAATTGCGATTAATTAATTACAGAAAATTAACACGATTAAAACAATTTACACATTTTAATCACACTTAGTTTTTGCACCACAGAACCTTCAGTTTCGGGCATACGGATCATAGCGATGCACCAACCAAGAAGAGACAACAAATGCAAAGGGAGAAGTAGCCGATCAGAGCGCTTTGCTTGGCCTAGTGGATGAGAAATTTAGATTTAAAAAACTCACTTGTTGATTCACTCGTACAACAAAATGTGTTTTACTTGGAAAAAAAATGCTTCTCAGGTCAAATATCGATGTGCGATTAATTGCGATTAATTAATCACAGAGCCTGTAATTAATTAGATTAAAATGTTTAATCGCATCCCAGCCCTAATATATATATATATATATATATATATATATATATATATATACCTTTTTACCATCTTTGTTATTTCGTTTGTTTGGTTTAGTTTATAGGCTATTGTAGCCGTAGGCCTATTTGAAGTTTGCAGTTTGCACAATTGCCATTTCTGTTACACATATCTTTAATAAAGTTGAAGTAATGGAGTTGAAGTATCGTATTCTGTGTAATACTTATGATGAATTAAATGGGCAATAATAATGAAATAAGAAGAACATCGAAGATTTAAAAGCTTATTAGCATAGTTGTCTAATACTATATATAAAGTATATGTCCATGATTAACGAGTGAAGAAGAGCCGACGACGAGTCACGAGCAAGAATGATTAGAGGTAAGTGCCGTCTGCCGAGGTGTTATATATCATTGTTAGAAGAAAGATTCAAAGAATGAATAGCCTGTCTGCATTACAATAGCCTATTAAAGCATGCAGCTTATACAGCCGCGGTGCTCAGAGCACCAAGCACATATAGCAGACAGACAGGCAGCTATAAGCACTAGCAGCAGCTGCAGCAGGTTTCTGCTTGGTGCCTCCTCGGTCGTGCATCGATCAATAGCGATTAGCGAAGTAAGATGCGTTTTTAACTTGTTACTTTGCACTGGGTCTGTGGCTCTGTGCTGCTGCTGATGTCACGCAACCATTGAAGGACACACTATCTACTTATACAATTGGCTTAGAGCGTCGGGTAGGCCCAGTTAGGGCCCAGTTAGGGCCGGGCCTTAATTTTCAGGCCCGTTGAGAACTCTACTGTTCTGTACTGTACCTTACTGTGCTGTAGTGTACTGTACCTTACTGTACTGTATTGTGCTGTACCTTACTGTGCTGTAGTGTACTGTACCTTACTGTATTGTATTGTGCTGTACCTTACTGTACTGTAAATTCCAGGTATTATTATTATTACTAGAAGCTGCAGCGTCTAGTCGGCGACCTGGCCAACTCAGAACAATGTAAATAGGGAATGAATGCCCCGCCCTTTAATGCAAACCCCATTATACCTGTTTTCATAGGACCCGTTTTGACCATCTGTCTGCCTGTGTCCATTTATGCCCATATATGGAGATATCTGTATCTGTCTGTCTGTCGGCATCCATTTTATGTCCATATATGGAGATCACTGCAGTTATAGTTCTGGGTCCATTTTATGCCCATATATGGAGATAGCTGTCTATCTGCGTCCATTTTATGCCCATATATGGAGATCTCTGTATCTGTCTGTCTGTGTCCCTTTTATGCCCGTATATGGAGATGTTTGTGATTCTGCGTCCATTGTATGCCCATATATGCCATATATGGAGTTATCTGTTTATCTGCGTCCATTTTATGCCCATATATGAGATCTCTGTCGCTTTTTCAAACATATGGTCAAAACGGGTCCTATGACAACAGGTATAATGGGGTTTGCATTAAAGGGGGAACCGGCACTGTGTCTGCAACACAGTCGGAGGCACAGACAGATACAGGGATCTCCATAATGGGAATAAAGGGACACAGACAAACAGATGGAGGAGGAGACAAACATAAAACCCCATTATACCTGTTGTCATAGGACCCGTTTTGACCATCTGTTTGCCTGTGTCCATTTATGCCCATATATGGAGATATCTGTATCTGTCTGTCTGCGTCCACTTTATGCCCATATATGGATATCTTTGACCATCTGTTTGCCTGTGTCCATTTATGCCCATATATGGAGATATCTGTATCTGTCTGTCTGCATCCATTTTATGCCCGTATATGGGGATCTATGCAGACACAGTGCCAGTTCCGGAAAATCCTGATGTCAGACATCAGAATCCGAACCTTTCGTGCTAGTTCCAGAAAATCGTGTATCCGGTCGGGTCGAGGCAGAGCACTGCACTACCTGCTGCGGTGGGGAACGTGCGTGCCGAATTTGAAATAGGGAATGAATGCCCCACCCTTTAATGCAAACCCCAATATACCTGTTGTCATAGGACCCGTTTTGATCATCTGTTTGTCTTTGTTCACTTATGCCCATATATGAAGATCTCTGCACACACAGTACCGGTTGCGGAAAACTCTGATGACAGACATCAGCTCCGCATACAGGCATTCATTTTATTCCCATATATGGAGAACACGCGTGCCGGTGGGACGAACGGTTCTCGAGATACGCGGATTACATACATACTGTGGCGTACGGGAGGCAAGAGAGTGAGACCAGTCAAAGTTCAAAGTTTAAACCGTTTTATACGGCATTTATTTAGAAACTAGACCAGGTCAACCTGGTTGTGCCAGACCCCGGTTCTGCCAACCCTCTGGGCCTATAAATTTAATGGTACATTTATAGGCTGTCTGTCCCTTTATAGGCTGTCTGTCCCTCCCTTATGTCATCATCATTTGTGACATCATTGTGACCCCCCTGTCTGTCATCATCATTTATGACATCATGCCTTTTGTAGGCATGTCATCATCATGTCATCATCATATATACCCTTTATATAGAAAAGGGACAGACCGACATTTGCTTATGTAGGCCTACCCATTTCATGGGTCTGGCAAAGAAGGAGAAACGCATAAATCAACTTAAATTTGCGTCAAAAACACACAGTTCACAGGGTAGGCAACAGTCTCTGGGCTGGGCGGTGCCAGGTGGCACACAAAGGGGAGGAGCACTTGGGGCCGGCTACTCGGATACCTTGGGGCTACTCGGATACTCAGGTAGGGCGCCCGGCCTTCAGGCGGGGCGGTAGGAGCTGCACAAGGTAAGTATCGGCACGTGAGCAGGTAGGGCCGGTGAGTACTTTAGCAAGGTGAGTAATCAGGTACTTTAGCAGGTAGGGCCGGTGAGTACTTTGGCAAGGTGAGTAATCGAGTACTTTAGCAGGTAGGGCCAGGTAAGTATTCCAACAGGTAAGTAATCAGATACTTTAGCAGGTAGGGCCAGACAGTGCTCAAATAGGCAGGTAATCGGTTACTTTAGCAGATAAGGCCAGGTAAGTACTCCAACAGGTAAGTAATCAGGTACTTTAGCAGGTGGTGCCAGATAGTGCTCAAACAGGTAGGTAATCGATTACTTTAGCAGATAAGGTCAGGTGAGTACTCAGACAGGTAGCCAATCGAATACTTTAGCAGATAAGGCCAGGTAAGTACTTTTACTCAGTTCAGGTATGGGAGCCCAGGCAGGCCGTTGCCTCTTCAGCTCAAAGGTAGGGGGGAGTATTTATACTCAACATAAGTTCTTCCTTTTCAGGGTATTTCAAGTGTCCATTCTCATGCCATCAACATCATCATTATTATCATCAAGCAAGCATGCCAGGCCAGGCTCGAGGGTTGGAGCGGGACAGCCCTGCGGCCTGAGAATTAGAGAAACTACGATTACTATTCAAGCCTTTCAACAATTAACAATGATGGAAGGAATTGTGTGGCCGAAAGGCTCTTACCGCAGAGTTGTGTTCCCGCTGCACAGGAGGAGGAGAGGAGAGGAGAACTGAAGCCAAGCACCCCAGAGAGCCTACTTATGTGTTTGGGGTAGGGCACTCACAGGTGCCCTCTGATTAGACTGATGAGCCGAGCTCATTGGCAAGCACCGCCCTCCAGTGACACAGCTTCAGGCCCGGTGCGGCTTCCTCTGGGTGCCTCTGCCTCCTCTCCACCTCTCCTCTGTGCAACACAACTGATAAAAAGAGCGGTTAGAGACTGAGACGCCACAATACATACACACACACTCACAGAGATCTTTTGTTGACTCATGTGGCGTACGTGATGTCAGAGCCTTTTATGAAGTGATGTCACAATGAGTCAGCGCTTGCGCCGATTTCCTCCGGAACAGCCTGATGTCAACAATCAGCTCTGCATATGGTGATTCCAAACGTTTCGCGCCGGTTTCGGAAAACCGCGCATCGGGTCGGGTCGAGGCCCGGCACTGCACTCCGCGCCGCGGCGGGGAACGCGCGTTCCGAATCTGAAGCCGGTGGGACGAACGGTTCTCGAGATACGCGGATTACATACAGACACGCACACAGACAGAGATTTGTCACATTTATTGATAGATGACTATTGTTAGTGAAGGAGCCATTCTGCCTGAGTATACCTTGAAGGATGGGTTTACCCTGGGGGGAGGGGTGCCGCGGTGTGAGCAGGTAGTGTTAAGGCTCACAGGTGAAGCAGGCAGGTTGATTGATGGAGGAAATGGTATGGGCACACTGGGGAGATGTTACGGTTTTTACCGTTCTCTATGAATCATAACATAAACTTGCTGATTACTAAATAACTGTAATAAATGGGAACCACCAAAAGCAGTTTAAGTTTGGACATTGGTTTTCTATGGAACGCGTCAAAGACAGTTTCCTAGTGCCCACACAGTGGCGAAATGTTTGGCTTGGATCGCCACTACAGTTAGTTTTTAATTATTGTTAGTGATGCAACTGATATGGAGATTCCGAGATTCCAATCTTTATCTTTATCTATGTATCCATCTATGTATCTAGAAACAGCGCAAATTAAAAGGACTAACATTACGTGGCTGTAATGTTTTCTTTGGGATGTACATACATGTAAATTAGAGCATGAGTTATGATTTATATTTTATGTCTATAAAACCTTACAATGTTTTTTTGTTTTTTTTGTTTTTTGTTTGTTTTGGCAAGTAGAAATTAATTCGGGCCTTACAGGGTTAAACATTTTTTTTTATATAGAGTAGGCAAAAGTATATAGAGTAGGCCTATATGTATATTTGTATAATAAGGGCCATTAAAAAAACTAATACACAAATATTATTCTTTGAAATAAATATTGTATTAGACTATCAAATGAATTGAGTAAAAGTAAATTATGAACGGGTTTCCAAGCGGATTTTTTTGTTTGAAAGCTGTGAAAAGCGTGTACATGCATAGTGCATCATCTGTGCACGAATTCGTACACCAGCGTGCACACTATTTTTTTAACCCTTTGGTGGCAAACCGGCAATATAAGAGGTCCCACTTTACATATGGCACCGAAGAAGTTAAAGCTATACTGTGTAAGTTGCTCAACTGGTGGTCTGTAGCAGTATAGCAAACCGCGGTCGCGTTTGCTTTTTTCGTCAGTTTTTCGCTCGCGGACCGGGCCGTCAGACCACCGCGTCCGCCTCGCCGAGACGCTTTCAATGAGGTCTCCCGTGTCCTTCTACGAGCAGCGGTTGGAGAGTTACATGCTAGACTCCTCCAGTGTAAACACTGCAGTGTACTTCCTGAAGGCGTGTTTCCTAAACCCACCAGAGAGCCCGGCAGTGTATGTTCTGCGCTGTGATTGGCCGGCAGTGTATAACCCTCGCTGTGATTGGCCGGTAGTGTGATGACGCAATTTTTTCACGAAAACCGGTCCCGGGCAGGGATCATAGAAAACATATAAAGAGAAGGCTTTAGAAGCTGAAAATAACGGAGTGGGGGTTCTAAAACTTTAGCGATTTAACAGCTAGGACCATTTTAAGATTTGTTTTATAAAAAAAGTTACATGGTACAACTTTAAAGGACAACTTATTTTTTTTATTTATGTTAATGTATTAATGTATGTTTTATAGTATAAACCTTTATATCTCCAAAGTAACAAGTAACTAAAGTTAACTTTGTAAGAGTAAAAGTAAAATATTTGGATCCCAGATGTAGTGGAGTAAATAAGTACTGAAAACAGGAAATACTCAAGTAAAGTACAAATATCTAAAAATCTCCTTTGTACAGTATAAGTACAGTACTTAAGTAAATATACTTAGTTACTTTACACCAATGTTTTTTTTTTTTTACTGTGCTGTAGACTTCTATTTATATGGCACGAGTGCTGGTTGATTAACCTGGGGGAAAAAAACAAGTTACACTGTCCTGTGAAAAACGTATTTATTCAATGTTGAATAAATGTGGATGATAGCATGTAGTAGTGTTTTCCGTCATCATGGGCACATTCATGTGTTTTATTATAGGGCAAAAATAATAATTAATTAAAAATTAAGTGAATTAATTACTCAAATTAATTAATTAATTATCAAAAAACATCGTTAAATGAGACCCCCCCTGGTCAAGACTCTTTCCTGCAGGAAACCCTGAAGAAGAAAAGTGTAGTTTTCATTTCACTGAAAATGAAACTGTAATGTTGACATTATGTTTATTCAGCTGGGCTGGATAAACATAATTCAGCTGGGCTGGAACCAAATGGACCCCTAAAGGATTATTTTGTTCCATATTATTATATGGCCAATGGAATATGATCTGTCAACAGCAGCACACAAGGTAGGAAAACATCTGAGTGTTGGAGCGCTCTCTCTCTCTCTCTCGCCCTCTGTGCCATTTACGGAGACGCATTTCTGTATCTGCGGTGGAAGCTAGGCAGTTCTCTCTCTCTCTCTCTCTCTCTCTCTCTCTCTCTCTTTCTCTCTCTCACTGTGTCTCTCTCTCTCTCTGTCGCGCATGCGCATTCGTTTCGTTTTGGCATTTACGGAGACGCATTTCTGTATCTGCGGTGGAAGCTAGGCAGTTCTCTCTCTCTCTCTCACTGTGTCTCTCTCTCCCTCCCCCCCCTCTCTCTCTCTCTCTCTCTCTCTCTCTCTCACTCACTGTCTTGCTCTCTCTCTCTCTCTCTCTCTCTCTCTCTCTGTCGCGCATGCGCATTCGTTTCGTTTTGGGCATTTCTGTATCTGCGGTGGAAGCTAGGCAGTTCTCTCTCTCTCTCTCACTCTCACTGTGTCTCTCCCACCTCTCTCTCTGTCGCTCTCGGTCGCGCATGCGCATTCGTTTCGTTTTGGGTCGTCGGTATGTCGAATGCACTGTTCTGTCAGTTTCAAATTGTAGATAGAGATATGTACGTAGCTGTGTGAGTTTAAGCCCGTAGCCCAATCAGGGACCAGCATTTCTGGCAACGTCATCATTAACAGCCAATGAGGGACCAGCATTCCTGGTGATGTCAGTGGAGATGTAACATCGCAAGTGGTGATGCCAGTGGTTATCGCACCTCATGGCGTGCACTGCTGGTGTACAAGGCACAAGTGCACAAGGCGCAAGCTGGCACCTCGACAGAGTGCAGTTTTAGTTATTATTATTATAAGTTTGGCAGAGCAGTTTCCATCCATGCAGCTGGCATGGCAACTGTACATCGAGTCTCATACCATAGTCCCTGTCTAGCTTTCGAAGATAATGGTAACTCTGGCCTGCGCACTCACACACTGACACACAGTGGTAAGACACACAGTGGTAAATATCAGGCTGCTTGCGCCAAAGACAAACACCATAGTATGGTCAATTTATTCTTAGAAATTCTGACAGGCAATTAATGTAATACTTGGCAATCGATCTATAAAGTTACTAATTAGGCCTACATACATTTTTTATAAAATGTATTTTCATGTATTTTCAAAATACAAAATATGTATTCGAATCGGAAATACATTTCTCTGGCCTGTATTTATATTTTGTATCAAAATACTTTTCAATGTATTTTTGCCCATCTCTTGCATTCACAGTATCTCTAAAGTCATGTAATCAACATGGAACGGTCTCATTTCCCATATTTTCTCCTGATTGGCTACGATTGCCTTCTAACGTTTGATTAGGGAGTCTTACTGCTTACAGTACTTAGTAAATGTACTTAGTTAATTTACACCACTGCCTATACTGTACTAACTGTAGCAGGATGAGCTTAGAGTTGGTGTTTCAATAGACCATGTGTGGATTTTGACTGGAAATGGAATGCCAGGGTATGAAATCCCTGGCAGTCTTTGAACGAATAGAAAGACAGCTTCTCAAGGGTTTGATTGACAGAAGCAGGGTCCACCCCTGTTCCTTCACTTTGTGACTATAAATTGTGACTAGAATGATGTATTTGTGTGTCCGTTTACCGAGAGCCGTGAGGCTTGTCGGACGGTCTGGAGGCTTAGGCCTCTAGGCTTCATAACTTGTACTCTACTGCAATAAACAACCGAGCTGGAAACTCTGAACCATCTCTCTGTCTGCATCTCTGCCTGCCTCTCTTAACTTCTCCTCCAGCGACAAAGGTTGAGAATTGTAGTTAACTCAACCTCACAGTACTCCAGGTCTGTTTTAGACTCTGTGTACCGGTAGTCTAGAATCTCTCTCTCTCTCTCTCTCTCTCTCTCTCTCTCTCTCTCTCTCTCTCTCACTGTTTTTTTTTGGTGGATTTGAATTTGTTTGTTTAATCCTCAACAGAATAACAGAGTCTTCACAAATGGCCTAATGATGCACACTTTCCGACAATACGCTTCAGGATTCATTTTAATCATATTAAGTAGGAGTGGTTTGCACCGCTCAAATATAAATGTACAAGCTTGCAGCGTTGCACAAACTGATGCGTTTGAACCTTGTATATCTGTTATTATTATTTTTAATAGCCAAAGTATAAAAGATGGATACAGTAGTTAAAATGATTGCCATTCTATATCAACACATTTCTGCTGCGGGGACCCCCTGAAACATCCCCAAGGACCCCTGGGGGTAACCTTTCGTGGCCAGACCGACGCATCATCCCCCTTTGTCTGAGGATACACGCAGTGTGAATTAGTCTGACCAGCGCCAGGCTACGCTGGGGGTCCCTGGACCCCACTTTGGTAAACAATGTACTATGTAATGATGTCTTCACTGTGACATCAGCAGTTAAGATAAATAATTGATTCGATTAAGTTCCAGACAACATTTGGAATATATCATTTGTGATGAGTTTGACCAATCATGTTAGGGTGGTGGTGCTCCTCTGCTGCCTAGGGGCCATCAGCGGCTGCTTCCAATGTCAGGACTGGTTCAGAGAACCAATTTTAGACTTTATGGAGACTCTGCCCCTTTGCAGAAATAATGAGGATAACAACTGTCTGTATAGTAGAATATCAAGGATACATTATGATACAGAGATAATTTTCAGGACGAGATTTAAAAACACCAAGATTTCTCCAACAACCCTGACCAGCATCGCCTCCGACTTCCAGACGAAATGGGCTAATTTCACTGATTCACAGCACTCTGGAGATGAAGAAGTAGTTAATGAGTTTCAAATTATAATGGACTACAGCGTCAAGACCCTGCAGGACCGCAAAAGTGAATCAGTCTGTGTTCACACGTGTGGATTCCTCAGGCAAAAAGTGGTGTTGTGTAGGATATTTACATGTACTACAAAAGCACACAGCTGCGTCTCTGCTGGTGAGTTACACTGCGGCCACTTCTCCCGGGAGGCTGAGCATGGGGCCAGCTTCGAACTGAGATGCCTCCTCCCGTGGCATCACCTGGTGTTTAGCGAGACACTGCTACAGTACCATTTCTCCTATGCCAACTTGTCCGACCCTGATGACTATAAAACTTTGCAGATCAGCAGTAACTCATCGTTTATAATGCAAAATGTCAGCATGGAGCAACAGGGAACATATCGGTGCTCGCTTAAGGATCAACCTGGAACCATTTTCTCGAACACAACGTGGGACATCATCGTCGCTCCACCTCCCACGCCAGCCCCTCCACCCATGACGACGCCGACAATGACGTCATCTTCAATGACGACAGCGCTCACTACGTCATCTCCAATGACGACAGCGCTCACTACGTCATCTCCAATCGCGACATCTGCCCCTCCAACGACAACGGCAATGACGACGCCATCGCCAATGACGACCCCGCAGCCAATGACACCACTTGCTTTCTTTACTGTAGTGTACTGTACTGTACTGTACCTTACTGTGCTGTACTGTACCTTACTGTACTGTACTGTACCTTATTGTATTGTACTGTGCTGTACTGTGCTGTACCTTACTGCACTGTACTGTACTGTACCTTACTGTACCTTACTGTGCTGTACCTTACTGCAGTGTATTGCAGTGATACTCAAACTCCGGCCCGCATCCAACAAGCTTTAAACTGAGCAGATTGGACCTTGCGTTCCAGAGATAATGGCCAAAACATCTTGAAAACGGCCATAGAAATCGCTTTTTTTTTCTCTCTTTTTTTACCAGTGGCTCTGCCTCTGCCCAACTTATTAGCATACCCAAAATGTTATAGTAGGCCTAATGCAAATGAAGAGACTGTAGCTCAACTGCATCATTAGCCACTTGGTAGCTAAACAGTCTGGATAATCTATTTTAAGTAGATTGTTTGATTTTATTTTATTTTCCTTAACTATCAATTTTCACAAGTTTATTTTCTGTAAAAAGCCATTTGTGTTGAATGTGGCAAAGTCATAAATAGCATTGTGAAGCAATTGAAAGAGAGATGTGCTCAGCTATCTTTAATGTTATCCAGCTCAACCCAGACAAATAGCAGACAAAGTACATTCATTTGTTTTGGTGTTTTTGTGGAATATGCTAATTTCACAGAATTATTAAAAAGAGAGAAAATGTAGCACGCTGCTTGGGGATAATTTATTTTAATTTTTTTTTTATATATTTTTTTAAATAATAATAATTATTTTCTGTCAATCTGTCTGTGTGTATTAATGTATTAATTATGAACAGCAGACCGTGCTGTCTGTGTTGTGTGGTGCTGCCCTGTCAGGCTCGGATTCTAACAATTGATTGGGTTTTTATAATGGAGAGAGAGACTAGCGCGCAGCGCTGCAGCAGAGAGGGACATACACACTTACACAGTGGCGGAGAGGAATGAGAGAGATGATGCGCGAGGTGTGGGCGTGGTGAACAACAGGTTTAGTCAAAGTGTGAAAGGAGTCGGAGACGGAGAGAAGATGGATGCGGAGACAATAAAGAAAAAATCACACTCGTGTGAACTGAGCGGTGGTGTGTGTGTGTGTGCAACAGCGCCCCTCCCTTAACATGTGTGGTCAGAAAAGGTTACTGCAGGCTACGGACACGGAGACAGACATACAGACAGACAGACAGACAGACAGACAGACAGACAGACAGACAGACCCACACACACGGCCACGTATAGGAGCGTTGTGACCACCGCTCAAAAACTTGTGAAAGGCGAATTTAGTCTGTCTACGAAGGAGGGAGGGAAGGCTAAAGCATGGCAGAGTTTCAAAGTGGTTGTAGACTCTCTCAAGGCAAGGCGTTGGACTTTGTCCAGTGTTTAAAATGCAAAACGGTGCTTAGCTACAACAGCAAGACGACAGGCACGTTGTCCATGAATCGTCACATGGAGCATTCGTGTCCCGCAACACAAGGCCATAAACCCTCCACATCAGGGCAGCCGTCAATGGAAGCATTTGTTGAAAAGAGGGCTGATACTGTCCCACTCAAGACCAAGCAGGCTGTGACAAAAAGATGCGTCTCATTCTGTGCAAAGGACATCAGGCCATTTTATTTTGTGGAAGGAACAGGCTTCGAGGAATTAACCCAGGAGCTAATTAATGTCGGGGCCACGCACGGTAAAGTACCTGCCGCGTCCGTTCTTCCGTGCGCAAACACCATATCCACATACTGCAAGGCCATTGCTGAGGAGAATAGAGGAGCCCTGTTAGACAAGTTGAAAACTCATCTGAAAAACGGAGGCACGGTCGGCATGTCATCTGACATGTGGACAGATGATTTCCGGAAAGTTAGTTATCTAGCCATTACATGCCATTTTGTGACTGGAGAGTTCGCATTGATTGCAAAAAATCTGACCACGGCCATGTTCCCAGTGGATGAGAAAAAGACGGGGGACAACATCAAAGGGGAGATAGTCAAGCTCCTGGTGACAACGTTTGGAGTGGACCCAATGTCTTTGAGCCAAATTGTTTGGGTGACTGACCAGGGATCGAATATGATCAAAGCCCTTCAGTCCTACACCAGGCTTGACTGCCAGGATCATGTCCTCAATACAGTGCTCAAGCATGGCCTTGACAACGATGACGCACTTGCTGAGAATGCCCCTGACATCGCCGAAACACTGGCTGCAGCAAAAGCCCTAGTGAGGTAGGCTTTGTTTATACTGTTACAATGTATATACCAAAATGATACTACATTTGTCTATTGTACTTTGTCATGTCGTTTTCTGAGGTTATTATATTTGTAGCCTTGTAGGCTGTGTGTAACACAATTACAAAGCAACTTAACATGTGCGTCATTTGCTACAGTTTTTAATTAGTTATTTTTTCATTACACTGTCTAGGCATGTCAAGCAGTCTGGATTGGCAGCGCAGCTATCTAAGACCCTGCTGCAGGTGGCTGAGACGAGGTTCAGTTCTGTATATATGTCCCTGAAGTCAATTCAGGATATATACACAGAGCTACACCAGAAGCTGGAGTCTCGTGGAGAGGGGGAGAGGGTGGATAAAGTGGCCCCTGACACGCTCGCCTTTCTAGTGGCCTTCCTCAAGTCCTTTTGGGATGCGCAGCGAGAAATGGAGGGGGAAAAATATGCCACGCTGCATCTTGTCATCCTGTGGGCAGAAAGGCTGAAGCATCACTGTGAGCCAAAGGTTCAAGACGCACCAGAGCAAGCCTTTGTGCGCCAGCGCCATGCGCAGTGGCTGGACAAGAAGCTGTACATTCACGATCTCCACAAGGCTGCAACATTTCTCCACCCCAAATTCAAGGAAAGGGTTCACCAGTACGTGAAGTCCCGTCTGGCAGCGGCTGCTGCCGCAGCCCCACCACCAGAGGAGGCGGCAGAAATGGGAGAAGAGGAGGGGAGCGATGATGCGTTGGGTGCTGCTGCTGCTGCAGATCCAACTGAGTTTGACGAGTGGGAGAACAGTTTTGGAGGAGAGGAAACCGAGGAGGATGAGGTGGAGAGCTATTTGCGTCAAAGGCCAACAAGTTTGTCAAAGCAGACTGACGACAAGGATCTGTTGGGCTGGTGGAATGCAAACAGCGGGGTTTTTCCCAGGCTCGCTCAGTTTGCACGGCAGGTTCTGTGTATCCCGGCCAGCAGCAGTAGCAGCGAGAGGGTTTTCAGTGCGGCAGGCCGTACTATTGAAGAAAGGAGGATCAAGACGGGTTGTCTTGATCCAGACACCGTAGACGCACTGTTGTTCATCCACTGTGACAAGTAGCCAATTCTGGTCACTCAGTAGTCAAAAAGATCGGTGTGAAATTTGTGTGTGCAATGGGCATGTTTAAAATGTAGTCTAGACTCTTGAGTGTGCTTGTATAATTGTCTTATTGCATACATCATAGGCTACATTTCATTTTTTTATTTTAGTTAGAAGTGACATTTATAGCTTTACATGTTATACTGGTTGTAACATGTTGTATACCTTTATATGTTGATTTATATGTTGATGCAGAAACTCGGGTTCTGTTATTTTCTTTCAGTCACTTTATTTTTTTTGCTGCTATAAGGTTAATAATAAGAATTTAAGAATTCAGAGAAACTCGGTTTCCTAATTTTATTTCAGTCACTTTATTTTTTGCAGATAGGCTATAATGTTAATAAGAATGTAAGAATACAGAGAAACTCGGTTTCCTTATTTTATTTCAGTCACTTTATTTTTTGCAGCTAGGCTATAATGTTAATAAGAATGTAAGAATTCAGAGAAACTCGGTTTCTGTTATTTTGTTCATTACGTTAATTTCTTTATTATATATACCTTTTTACCATCTTTGTTATTTCGTTTGTTTGGTTTAGTTTATAGGCTATTGTAGCCGTAGGCCTATTTGAAGTTTGCAGTTTGCACAATTGCCATTTCTGTTACACATATTTTTTATAAAGTTGAAGTAATGGAGTTGAAGTATCGTATTCTGTGTAATACTTATGATGAATTAAATGGGCAATAATAATGAAATAAGAAAATCGAAGATGTAAAAGCTTAGTACTGTTCTGTACTGTACCTTACTGTGCTGTAGTGTACTGTACCTTACTGTACTGTATTGTGCTGTACCTTACTGTGCTGTAGTGTACTGTACCTTACTGTACTGTATTGTGCTGTACCTTACTGTACTGTAGTGTACTGTATCTTCTGTACTGTACTGTATGGTAGTGTACTGTACTTTATGGTACTGTTCTGTGCCTTACTTTAGTGAACTGTAAAAGTATTATGTAAATTCCAGATATTATTATTACTATTATTATGACTATTGTTAGTGAAGGAGCCATTCTGCCTGAGTATACCTTGAAGGATGGGTTTAGCCTGGGGGGAGGGGTGCCACGGTGTGAGCAGGTAGTGTTAAGGCTCACACAGGTGAAGCAGGCAGGTTGATTGATGGAGGAAATGGTATGGGCACACTGGGGAGATGTTACGGTTTTTACCGTTCTCTATGAAGCATAACATAAACTTGCTGATTACTAAATAACTGTAATAAACGGGAACCTCACCCAAAAGCAGTTTAAGTTTGGACATTGTTTTTCTATGGGACGCGTCAAAGACAGTTTCCTAGTGCCCACACAGTGGCGAAATGTTTGGCTTGGATCGCCACAACACAAGTAAAAACCTTATCTCTTTCGGACAAAGAACTAAAGAAGACAGTGTACCGCACCTCGGATTCGTTTTTTGTTTTTGTTTTCGCCTGGTCCTGCTTTTTGGAGTGGAGTGGAGCCTGCAGGCAGAGCTTGGATCGCGTACCTGCCTGGACTCTGGAGTGGAGAACTTTTTTTCGGCTTTCATCGTGTGTGCACTGTGCAGTCTCGCAGCAGCGCAACATCCCCCATTCGTCTCGGAGAGCGGTGCCGGAATTCATTCATGCGTTCTCATTATCGCGCAAACCTGCGTTCCGACAACACATCCAAATCACACATTGCGCAACGCATCTGGTCACGAATAGACCTACACAAGAGTTGAAATTAATTAAATGTTGCATATAAGGTCTTATTTTTGGTTGGAAATGAATACTGTCTAATGCCTTTATTGTTGGTCGCAAATGAATCCACTGTTATGATCTTATTGTTGGTTGGGAATGAATACACTGTCTAAGGTCTTATTGTTGGTTGAAATCAATACACTGTTTAAGGTCCTATTTTTGGTTGCAAATGAATTTTATTTTTGCGTAAAAACGAATAAGTTTATATACGTTTTATTGTTGGTTCTCTTGGTGGACATTTTTGAAACTGACAATGAGTGGTACCAAGCAAACTGGAGTTGCAGAAATGCAAAATGTCTCTAATATGGAAAAAAGAGTCAGAACTCCAACCTTTAAAGGAATCAGGCTGGCAATGGAACGGCTTCAGGTGGAAAGGAATGGAAATTTCCCACAGGCAAACAAATCACTAATCTCATGGATTCAAAGGAAAATGGTTCTGGTGTGCAACAAAGGTTGAAAATGTTTAAACTGTTATGTCAAAGGGCCACTGAACTCCACAATACGCTGCTCACTGAATTCCCAATGCCTGAGGATGAGCAAAATAAGCAAAACACATGGTTTCAATCAAAGGTAACAAGCAGTGAGATGTTCATTGAGGACATATCAAAATGGTTACAGGAAAATGGAATTGTTGATGATGGTGGTGAAATTCAAAATGTACTGAAGACAGTGTGTCTCAGGTGTCTAAAGGGTCCAACCGGTCAAAGGCGTTTTCTGGAGTGTCAGCTGCCTGTATGGAGGCAAAGGCAGAGAAAGCTGCCCTAATGGAAAAGGCTGCTGCTCTACAAAGGAGGCATGAGTTGGAGGCACAAGAAGAGAGCCTCAGGTTGGAAGGAGTGAAATTGAGAAAATTAAAGGAGCAAGTGGAGCTTGAGGCACAAATATCGGCTGCTGCTGCAAAACTTTCTGTGTTGGAAGGCAGTGATATTGGAAGAAAGACCCCTTCAATTGCAATGAACTCCTATGTCATCAAAGGTCTTTCACTTGACCCCAAAGCACAGGGATTCATTCCAAAGGCAGACACCATCTGTTTAAATCGAGGCTCAATAGCACCACCTACAGTATCCACTCCTGTGGCAAGGCCAAAAGTGAACAGCATACTCGGGTCCCAGTACCACAGCTTGGAAACCCATATACCAAGGATGCCACCACCAGACCATATCGACAGCCAAACACTGGAACGTTGCGAACAGTTGCACATAGTGCACAAGAACAAAACACAAACAGAGACCATTCTGCACAGAACACATCATCTCATGCTTCAATGCAGAATTCAATTGATCAGGACACTATTTGTGGAATCATGCAAAAACAGAATAAAATCACTTCAATGCTTATACAACAGCAAATGTCAACCACCTTACCACAAAGAGAGATGCCAATATTCGATGGTGACCCAGTGCAGTGTATTTCCTTTATCAGAACTTTTGAACACTGCGTTGAAACCAAAGCAAGTACCTATCAAGACTGTTTGTATTATCTAGAACAATACACCAGAGGACCGCCTAGAGAATTGGTGAGAAGCTGCCTGCATATGACACCACAACAGGGGTACGAAAAGGCAAAGGCGCTTCTGAAAGAGCACTTCGGTAACGAATATACTATAGCTACAGCTTACATGGACAAGGCATTTGGATGGGCCCCTATTAAAACTGATGATGTCAAAGCATTACAGGAATTTGCTTTGTTTCTAAGAGGGTGCTGTAATGCCATGATGGAAATACATTACATGGAGGAGATGGACACCCCATCACATATGAGACAAATTATGTTGAAATGGCCATATAAGCTACAAGAAAAATGGAGGTCTACAGCTTGAGAAATACAGGAACAACGAGGCTACAGGGCTATGTTTGCAGATATGGTGAGCTTTCTGGAAAAACAGGTCAAAATCCTGTCTCACCCCCTCTTTGGTGATATTTAAGATGCAAGACCACCAACCACCTCACTACAGCCAGCAACTAGGAGCATCAGGGAAAGCAATTTTGCAACAACCATTGAAGCTGTTAACCATATTGTAACTTCTGAGCCCACAACAAACCAATTCATGACACCAAGGGAGTTGGGCTGTCTTTATTGTGGAGAATCGCACCCATTACTCAGGTGTTCAGAGCGGAATAGGATTTCTCAAAAGGAGAAAATTGAATTCCTGAAAGCAAAAGGAATCTGATAGAATAGAATCATACTTAAGAAGGGAAGCAAGATGGCCGCAACCGGCATGACTCGCAGTGCATCGCGGCAAACATTTAAGGATTTAAAGCGCTTCTATGCGATTAAAACGAAATTGGTAGAAAAGCCACGGGTAACTAAAAGTGTTCCCCCGTGGGTGGCGATCGGATTTATAATATCGTGTGTATGTCTAATCCAGTCGAGGAATCTCATGCTAAACAACATGGGAGAAAACTCCTGCAACTACACACCAGCGGTGAGAAGCCAACTCTTACTGTTCTCTGGGCTGTTGGACAACGGTCACGCCAGGTCTCCTTCCAAAAGTGAAGAAAGGGGAACATCTCGCTCCTCCAGAGGCCTGGTACAGATAGCGGTGATTCTCCTGTTAGCGGGCGATGTGGAACAAAATCCGGGTCCACGCGAAACAACTCAGGTGCCCATAACACAGACGAATGAGGCTATCAGGCCACAGAACAACTGCATCCAGCAGCAGCTGATATGGCCTCCGCTAACACCCGAAGCTGCGAACATTCTACTGGCTTGGTTCCATCTTCCCCCGCCGTTGTTCAAATGGCTCATCATTCTCGCTGGGATACTGGCTGATGGCAGGAATCCGGTGTTTGCACAGGCACCGGCTGCGTTCCAGACCACGACCAACACGTACAGTGAGACGTTCCAGAGCGACGTTATCCTCGCAGCAACACTGTCTGATGGCAGCAATACGGAGACTACACAGCCTCCGGCAGCGTTCCAGACAGCGTCAAACACAGCGGGCTACGAGACGTTCCAGAACAAAAACATCCTCGCCACCACGCAGTCTGATGGCAGCAATACGGAGTCTACACAGCCTCCGGCAGCGTTCCAGACAGCGTCAATCCCGGCGGGTAGTGAGGCGCTCCAGAACGACGGCATGAACCCGACGACAAAGCGGCCGCTGGCTATGTTCCAGACGGCAGCAAACCGGGTTAACAGCGGGGAGACTCCGCCAGACGAAAGGGAAGCATCCAGCAGGACTGCGGCCACGGTCAAGGCCAAGAGCAACACGACTATAAATGGATCGTCATCCGCGGCGGAACGACTGGCACAAACAAAGGGGGTCTTCAAGTCAGTGTTCTGTAGGAAAGGTTTGCATTTTCTACACCTTAATATCTGTAGCCTGTTTTACAAAATAGGTGAAATTGGGGATTTGGTAAAAGATGCAAAACTTGGAATAATGTGTTTTACGGAAACTTGGCTTGATTCTAGTATAAATGACTTGCTATCCCAAATTATAACGTAATTAGGAAAGATAGAAACCGGCAGGGAGGGGGGGTGTGTGTTTACATACGATCGGACATTCCTTTTAATGTCAGAGAGGATCTCATGAGCGATCTGGAAATCATATGGTTGGACATTTGTTTAGCCAAAACAAAGCCGATATTATTTGGGGCTTGTTACAGACCTCCAGATCAGACAGGGTTTTATGACACCTTGGACTCAGTCTTATCCAACGTGACTGTATCAATGGAAACTCTGATTTTGGGAGATATGAACACCGATGTTTCAAACTCCGCCCATCCTTCTTTGAAAGCGCTTGAACAAGTTTGTAATTCTTGCACCAGAAAAGGCAAAACATCTAAAACTATAATTGATTTAATTTTAGCTTCAGATGTCTCAAAAATATTGCAGAGTGGTACAATTGTGTACGGTATAAGTGACCATTATATAACGTACTGCACAAGGAAAGTAATGAAAGAGAAATGTTGGGATCACAAAACTGTCCTAGCGAGGACTTATAAAAATTATACTGCAGACAAATTCAGGGAACAGCTAAGCATGAGGTACTGGTCTTCAGATCAAACAGGAGGATGTGTCAACAAAGCATGGGAAGCTTTTGGGAAAGATTTCCATGATGAAATTGACAAAATCGCACCCCTCAGACAAGTAAGAATAAAACAAAGGTCGAGCAGCTGGTTTAACAATGAAATATTAGAATCTATCAGGGCCAGAGAGACAGCCCTTAAAAAATACAGAAAAACAAATTCTTTAGAAGATTTTGCTTGTTTTAAGGAACTGAGGAACAAGACACAGAGGCTCATTAATAAAACTAAACAGTCCCATTATAAAGATCAGATCATGGAAAATAAAGGTAATACGCAGAAGTTGTGGAAGACCCTAAAAGAACTTGGCGCAGGAGATAAAATAAAAACCAAAGGCAGCAAGATTGGCCTTAAGATAAATGAAGAGATGGAGTATGATAACAAATTGGTGGCAAATCAATTTAATAATTACTTCACAAATGTAGCAGCAGATCTGGTCTCCAAATTGCCGGCCACACCTGGGATATTTGACATTAACAGGGTCAGGGATTTTTATGAGAAGCAAGGAGTGAGTTCAGATTCATTCTCACTGCAGAAGGTTGAGGTGGGAGCGGTCTCTAAGATGCTCTTGGAGATAAATTGCACTAAGGCCACAGGCCTGGACGGTATATCTCCTCTCTTTTTAAGGGATGCAGCAATGCAGATAGCTCCCAGTATCACGCACATCTTCAACCTATCCATTGAGCAGGGAGTTTTTCCCCATGACCTGAAAAAGGCAAAGATTCTCCCCCTGTACAAAAAAGGAACCAAAAGTGGCCTGGTAACTATCGTCCAGTGTCAATTTTGGGTTCCATGTCAAAGATTTTTGAGAAAATCATTAACGTGCAATTAAATGAGTACATGGATAGGAACAATCTAATGTACAAGCTCCAATCAGGTTTTAGGAAATCTTACTCAACCGATACTTGTTTATTATATTTAACAGAGAAAATTAGGAAGGAGGTTGACGATGGGAAGCTCTGTGGTATGGTGATGCTCGACCTGCGACGAGCTTTCGACACGGTGAACCACAACAGGTTAGTGAACAAGCTTGAGGCACTGGGGGCAGACATGGCAACCTGCAGGTGGTTTAAATCCTACCTGACGGGGCGAGAGCAAAGGGTTGAGGTAAGTGGTGTGTTGTCAGACCCAAACACCATGGAATGTGGAGTCCCTCAGGGAAGCATTCTAGGCCCATCCCTGTTCTTAATTTACATAAATGATATGATAGATGCCTGTAACTGTGACTTATTCCTGTATGCAGATGATTCGGCCCTGCTAATGTCCCATAAGGACCAATCAATCCTGGAGAGCTCCCTGAGTAAGGAATTGGCTAATGTCAACTCCTGGCTTATTGACAACAAGTTATCTTTACACTCGGGGAAGACAGAATCAATTCTGTTTGGAACAAAAATCAAATTAGGAAGAAGCACCGATTTCAAGGTCAAACTTAACTCTGATTTTATAGCAGCTAAAACATCAGTGAAATATCTGGGTTGTATCTTGGAAGGTAACTTAGATGGCCAAAATATGGCAAACAAGGCCTTGAGCAAGGTCTCTGGCCTAACTAGATTCTTAGCAAGGACAGCAAGATATTTAGATAGGGAAACTAGTTTGACGGTGGCAAACTCATTGATTTTGTGCCATTTTGACTATGCATGTACATCCTGGTTCGATATTAAAGTCCCAAAAGATAAAGCTACAGTCAGCACAAAATAGACTGATCAGGATCATACTAGGGCTAGAGCCCAGATCCCATATAGGGAGAAATCAATTTAGGGAAATCAACTGGCTACCTGTAGAATCCAGGGTTACCATGTCAAGACTGACCATGATTCATAAAATTAAATATGGAGAGGTCCCTGAATATCTAAAGAGATGTTTTACGCGAGTAAGTGATGTGCACACGCACTTTACCAGAGCTAGCATAGCAGACATGAGCCACCCAACTTTTAAAGGGAAAGCAGGTAAGGGTTCTTTTACCTATCTAGGAGCCACACAGTGGAACAAACTAGAAGCAAATGTTAAATTGACAACCAATGTAAGGGTTTTTAAACAGATGATAAAAGCAGGTCTTTTAGAAAGGGTACCACTATAGTCTAAGGAAGACAAGGGAGTATGGGTTTATGTTTTTATTATTTGTTTGTACTGTATACGTATATCTGTAGACTTATTAACTGTTAATTGTATGAGGACCTCAGCGGAAATAAGTCTTGCGACTTTTCTGCGCAATCCTCGATTTGCTGTATTGCTGTATTGTATTTACTGCTTTTCAAATAAAATAAAATCAAATCTGTTTTGGATGTTTAAAGGCTGGCCATATGAGTAAAGAATGTAGAAGCCGTCTGATCTGTGATGAATGCCATCTAAACCATCCCACAATCCTACATGCTCATAATCAAAACCAACCAGCAGAAACACTAATCAGTAGTGCATGTGTCTCACTTCAGGCACATGGTCGTACTGGGGCCGGAGACCAGAACTGCACCCTTGCTATCGTGCCAGTGGAGCTCAAATCCAAGAAGGGAGATAAGATTCTGCGTACTTACGCTTTCTTGGACCCTGGAAGCACAGCATCATTTTGTACAAATCGCCTCATGAGGAAGCTGAAGGTACAGGGTACAAGCACCAACATTCTGCTGCGCACAATGGGCCAAGAAAATGTTGTCAATAGTCAAATCCTCACAGGACTGGAGGTGTCCAGATTGGGCAGTAATGAATTCTTAGATCTCCCAGAAATGTTCACGCATGACACAATTCCAGTGTCAAGAAGCAACATTCCTACACAGCAGGAGATCAACAAATGGGAATATTTGAGGAATATCAAAATTCCAGTACTGAATGCCAAGGTTGAAATGTTGATTGGGTCCAATGCGCCCAAACTCATGGAACCATGGGAAATAATCAATAGCCAAGGTGATGGACCTTATGCCATGAGGACCCTACTGGGGTGGGTCATCAATGGTCCTGTGATGGGCAAGAGAAGCTGTTCGACCATATATGCTAATATCACCAAGTCGGATGAGTTGTTTGTGTCCCAGTATAACAAAGGTTTTAACGAGACGGCTCTGGAGGAGAAGCAAGAAATGTCAAGAGAAGACCTGCGTTTCGTGGAAGTCGTGGATAAGTCAGCTTGCACATTGGAAGATCATCATTGTATGGACTTACCTCTTAAAGTGGAGGACAACACCGTGCCAAACATGTGCATGGTCAAACGGCGCTCTCCGCGTCGTAAAAGGATTAAGTCCAAACAGGAGGAAGCAGGTACCAGAAAGTCCCCTACTGCTCCCAGAAGGATGCAAGGATGCAGCAAGGCAGACTTGGACGTGAAATTGTATCGGACTAAGAGCAATCCTGATAAAGTGCTCAATGCAATGTCACAACATGCCCGCTCAGATGTTTGTGAAGGAAATACTTTTGCTGTACAGGAGTCAGCAGATGCCAAGGACGCACACAAGTGCACGCTGGATGTCTTCTCGGGCTGCGGAGGACCGTTCGAGGGCTTCCTGCCTTCATGGGCCGATGGGAAGTGGGAGCCTACAGTGCACGCTTTCAAGATAAAGCACAACGGCACCACACTGACAGAGGACTGCCACATCCTGCTTAAGCTGGACACGTCTAGGGAGAAGACGAACTCTCTTGGACAGAAGCCGCCTTAGAAAACATGTGGAGATGCCTTCTGGATGCCTTCCCCTATCAGGACTACTTTGTAATCACACGCGCGCGTGCACACACACACAGAAGCACAGGCTGCGGGTGGCTGCGTGCATGTCACGCCAGAGCCACTCGAAAATCAATCACTTCACTTTACATAAACATGGATCATAGATCTTGGGAAAGGTAGCAAAGACTTACCCGGACAAGAAAGGATTTGTACGTGCAGTACAGTTGAAGACAAAGACGGGACAAACTTGTCCTGCTTCAAGAAGTAATGAGATATGAACTATGACTCCTTTGTTGTTTTATTTGGTAATTGTTCACTGTATGTTCTCAATTTGGGGAATGAAGCATAACATAAACTTGCTGATTACTAAATATCACTTACACTGTTACACACCAACGTTATCCATGCACGTAGAAAGCTAACTAACCCGTGACGTTACTTGTTGCTTGTTTGTTTGGCTGTTAGCCTACAGGGCATTAGCTAGGGCTAGCAACACAGTAAGTAACATTAAGTGACAGTAGGGTTAGTTGACATGACAAACTAAGCGTTAGTTCAGAGGTAACGTAGCAACTGAGGTTAAACAATAACCATCACGCAGGTCCATGAAGCAGAATGATCTCCTCCTCCTTTAGTTACCTTTCTTTACGAGGCGTCCTGATTTCACTGCAGTTTTTTACGAGCAATGGACGCTAAATACGCTACTTACTACATCACCGCTGACCACACCAACTAACAGTGGGATTCATTAACAGATGTTGTATGTTGCCGTGTTCTCGCCCCGACATTTAAATTACTAAATTAACTCATATTATGGAGAACATCATGTCACGTCGTCGCGAAAAAGTGGTTTGAAAAGAGCGCCGACGCCCATGTTACACTCATCCTTGTTTCCTGTCGAATTCAGTGACTGGAGTAGACGAAACTATCAGTTTCAATGGAAAGTCATTAGGCTGTAAGCTGTAGCTATGTACTGATTAGTCAACTGTAAAGTGAAAAGTAAATTTATAGTGACATAATGAAATATCATTCTACCCGCGAAGCACAGATTGACAGCGACCCCTGGATTCACTTAATTCTTTAGGCCACTAATTCCACTGTAACACTGTCTTTCACTTCCATCACCATGGAAATGTCAAACATCCTGGAGCTTGAGGGTAGCGTGTTTTGTGAGCCGGCGTCCCCGTGTAGGCAATAATCCAGTTCAAGAATGAAATAAAAAAAGGGAACACTACTAAATGGGTTGACAACTTAACACATTTAATATTTACATTTGGCATAAACATAAAATAATAATATGAGGAGAAATGGACAATTGAACAAGTGCTGAATCATTGGAGGAAAAAAACACATATAAGTAGGCTTAAATGATGTACAGAATTAGATCAGGCAGCATAGATCATGGAAGCTGAGCTGATTTTCAGCATAATAATTCTTATTAATGGCCTGGTGGGTGTGCTATTTCCACCCTGCTGGCTTCAGAATAATCACCACGCCATTGATTACGATGGGGATTTGACCAGACTCTACACTTGATTTAATTACCTTAGTAAATCTTGTCATAAATAGTCTACTTCATGCTTTCAGTCGCTATTTTAAAGTCTTCTTTCAATTACCATGATATGCGTTTTTGTAATTGTAAATGATGGTCCCATTCATTTTAGAATTCATGATGAAGTAGGGCAGTGTTTCTCAACCTTTTTTCTGCATAGGCACACTTTTCATGTCCCAAGAATCCATGGGCACACTAACATAAGGGGGTGTAAATATCGTCACTGTCGGGAATAAAACCTTGTATCTCCAAGTTTCAAATTTCTAAGTTTCTTTGCAAAGTAAAGCCCTGCTTCATCATACAAGGCTGTCGCACAACAGTAGAGAAAACAGCAGATCTACAAGCACACAACGCCTCGCACCGCAAGATAAACAATACTGGCTTTCAAGCAGTTTCAAGGGGCACACTTGACCCTTCTCAGGGGCACACCAAAGGTCCCCAGGCACAGTGGTTGAGAAACACTGAAGTAGGGTATGCTTCTAGGGCTACTGAGTGAAGACCTGCCATCCCTGCCCTTCCAGCCAATAGAATTCGCTTTTCGAGACAGGAGATTCCAGAATTTGCAGAAAAAGTGGCTTCAAAACTTATCTGTAGAAACCAATGACATCATCGTTCCCTTCGTCCTTATTGTTTTACAGTCTATGGTACAGCTGCAGAAGTTAACATTGTTGCCACAGTATTACATCTTTATTATACATACATTAGTCACACACGCACGCATACACACACACACACACGCGCGCGCGCACACGCACACGCACACGCGCACACACACACACACACACACACACACACACGTAAGTAAGCTGAAAGCAATGCAGACATGTTTGTGAGTAGTGTATCTTCAAGTAGAGGCGAGCAGTAACAACGTGCTATGTTTCAAGCAGCCAGCCTAATGAGACTGGGCTATGCTGGAGAAATACTCCAGCATGTCTTGAATGGTGAAGTCCATAGTGATTTCAAATCCAGGATAACAACGGCCAATCAAGTCTTCAAAGTGCTTGTACTGGCGAATGAACTCGTCCTGCATGGAATGCCACACCACCTGGTGCAGAAAAACAAAGACACATTCTCAATTAGTTTATAACCGTTATATTAACCATTAGATACAAGATGAAGAAGCTCTGCATGGGTCAGTGAGTATGATATGCAAAACACTGAATGGGTTTTACCTGCAGAAGACTCTCCTCCTCGCACAGATGTTTGTCCACCTTCTTGTAGAGGTTGTCCAGGCCCTTCTTCACCTCCTTGCCGGGGTACTCCTTGATGACCTTCCGCAGCTCCTGTTTGCTGAAGGCCAACTGGTAGCTCACCTCCTCCTCACGGATCCCCTGTGCCACGCGCGCCTCCACCCCTTCAAAGAAGTGCTGTGAACAGGCAGCAATCAAGTAGCAATGAATACAGCGTTCCTAACTTTCATGCTCTCTAAATCAGTGGTTCTCAACCGTTTCAAGCTGCAACCCCCCAAAATAATCATACCTAAACTGGGGACCCTAAGTGCCCAGTGATATCCCTTGGGCATTTTTTGTTATTTACCCCTTAGCCAGTGGTGTGTTCTAGACTTTTCTTGAGGGCATACTATAACCTATGATCCGCGGCTATTCCTGTGGCCAGGGCATATGCCAGTGCATAATGTCTATCAGATACACTACTTTGAAAGGTTCATGAGGGCATACTCTTTTTTTTATTTTTTTTTATGTCTTCACAGAATACTGCGTATGCCCGCGTGACAGGTAGAACACAGCACTGCCCTTAACGCCTAAACCACTAAAAATCCACAGAAAAATTTAGTTTTATTTCATGCTAAATACTTGATCTAAATGCATAACGTTTGCTTTCTACAGTGTTGATCCATGAAAGTGAATATGTACAATGCAGTAGATTTATTATTTATGCATTTTTTAAATATTAACCTCTTCATGCCCAGAACAACAAAATATTTAAACTGAAATATTGTGAAATTGTACATGCACAGAAACCTAATCAATTAGTTTTCTACAGTGTTTATCCATGAAAATGGGTGTGTAAAATGTTTTTGATTTCACATTAGAACATTTGAGATATTAACTCCTTCACACCTGAAACACCAATTCGGATGCTTCAAATTAGCTTCCTAAGAAAGTGTTAAGTGGGTTCCAGATGGTACGCGGTCACCGCCTCCTAGTAATTAATTTTAAATGAGAAGGCGGGCGGCAATTTTGGCCGCGCAGAGAAGTTTAGAGGTGGCGAGGCGAGCGGGCACGGTCCCGTGAAATCCCCGCGAGCGTGCTCGTTTGTGCATGCGTACGCGGGCGGTAAGAGCTGGATTGTGTTCATCTTTGTGAAATATCACGCAGTGTTTACTCGTGGAGCGAGTGTGTTTGTGTCTCACCGCGGCGCGGCCGCCGCTGATCCTAGCGGGAGCACCTACGGCAAACGCTGCTTGTTTGAAGAGCCCTTTATCGCTAATGTGGAAGTGGTCATGTACAGCATATCCCGTTAAGGTCCAATGATACCAACAATACCGATGATCCAATCGGTCCAATGATACCAAAGTTCATGTAAAAATGTGTGCACGTGGCGCGAAGATCCCAGGAGTAGTGGGATTTTAACTATTTTTCATATAATTCTAAATGGTGGGAGATCTAAAGGTGAAAGGTCACAAGTCAGAGTGGCAAAGTTGTTCGGCATGAGGAGATGCATATGTGTATATGGGTTTCATGGCTGTATGTCAAACAGAGCATGAGCTATACCTGTTCAAAGTTTGCACTTTCAAAGGCTTTCTACAGCGCCACCCTTTGGCCAATTGGTGCGAGCTTCGTGTTTTCTACGTCTGGCAAAGCCCTCTACCATATTGTTGAGTTTCGGGCGACTGCATGGTCAAGCCAGGACAGAAAAAGTGTCAGAAGAATAATAAGAAAAACTACAATACCAATGAGTGGCTTGGACACCAATTAAAAGAAGGCATGGAAGGCAAGATATGACACTTCCCCATTGTCTGTGGTTGTCAAACGTTTTCATGTCAAGGACCCCCAAATGAACATGTATTTGGCAGCAGACCCCCGCCTGAACCTTCTTTTTGTGCCAGGGACCCCCAGAAGAGAAGATTTGTGCAAAAAAAGTCAACCTTTTCTGAGATTTAAAGAAGAAATCCCACCAGTGCAAAGTGAGTTGTGCAAACACGACACACGTGCATATCTCCTTGTATGGGCCCTTCTGTCCGTGACGTCAGCTACTTTATGAGTACTAGAAGCTTCGGGCGGCCCAGCGTCTAGTCGGCGACCTGGCCAACTCGGAACAATGTAAATAGGGAATGAATGCCCCGCCCTTTAATGCAAACCCCATTATACCTGTTTTCATAGGACCCGTTTTGACCATCTGTCTGCCTGTGTCCATTTATGCCCATATATGGAGATATCTGTATCTGTCTGTCTGTCTGTCTGTCTGTCGGCGTCCATTTTATGTCCATATATGGAGATCACTGCAGTTATAGTTCTGGGTACATTTTATGCCCATATATGGAGATATCTGTCTATCTGCGTCCATTTTATGCCCATATATGGAGTATCTGTCTGTGCCTCCAACTGTGTTGCAGACACAGTGCCGGTTCCCCCTTTAATGCAAACCTCATTATACCTGTTGTCATAGGACCCGTTTTGAACATCTGTTTGCCTGTGTCCATTTATGCCCATATATGGAGATATCTGTATCTGTCTGTCTGCGTCCATTTTATGCCCATATATGGAGATCTTTGACCATCTGTTTGCCTCTGTCCATTTATGTCCATATATGGAGATATCTGTATCTGTCTGTCTGCAATCCATTTTATGCCCATATATGGGGGCATTCATTTTATGCCCATATATGGAGAACGCGCGTGCCCGTGGGACGAACGGTTCTCGAGATACGCGGATTACATACATACATACACACTCACAGAGATTTTTTGTTGACTCATGTGGCGTACGTGATGTCAGAGCCTTTTATGAAGTGATGTCACAATGAGTCAGAGCTTTCGCCGATTTCCTCCGTGTGCCTCCAACTGTGTTGCAGACACAGTGCCGGTTCCCCCTTTAATGCAAACCTCATTATACCTGTTGTCATAGGACCCGTTTTGAACATCTGTTTGCCTGTGTCCATTTATGCCCATATATGGAGATATCTGTATCTGTCTGTCTGCGTCCATTTTATGCCCATATATGGAGATCTTTGACCATCTGTTTGCCTCTGTCCATTTATGTCCATATATGGAGATATCTGTATCTGGGACGAACGGTTCTCGAGATACGCGGATTACATACATACATACACACTCACAGAGATTTTTTGTTGACTCATGTGGCGTACGTGATGTCAGTGCCTTTTATGAAGTGATGTCACAATGAGTCAGAGCTTTCGCCGATTTCCTCCGGAACAGCCTGATGTCAACAATCAACCACGCATAAGGAGATTCCGAACGTTTCGCGCCGGTTCGGGAAAACCGCGCGTCGGGTCGGGTCGAGACCCGGCACTGCACTCCGTGCCGCGGCGGGGAACGCGCGTGCCGAATCTGAAGCCGGTGGGACGAACGGTTCTCGAGATACGCGGATTACATACACGCAGACAGACACGCAGAGACTTCTCGCATTTATAGATAGATGAGCACAGATCTCCATACCATACTACTAACACAAATAGATGTACAAGCTCGCAGCATGACACAAAGTGACATTCAAAGTCACAATTCTGCTGCGGGGACCCCTGAAACATTCCCAAGGACCACTTGGGTTCCCTGGACCCCACTTTGAGAACCAATGTACAATGTAATGATGTCATCACCGTGACATCACCGATTAAGATAAATATCCGATTCGATTATGTTCCAGAGACGGAGCGACAGAGAACAGGTAAAGATATCTTTAAATATATTTTGAGGGATGCGTTTGACCTTGCTTAGGTTGATGGCGCTGCTCTGCTGCCTCCAGGCAGTCCGCGGCTGCGTACATTGTGAGGAGTTTGCGACGTGGTTCAGAACACCAATCTGGACATTTATGAATTCTCTAGATGATTGCCCGGATTTGAATAATATGAATTGTCTGTATAATAGAATATCAAACATATTTACTGTTACAGAACTCCTTTTCAGGAGGAAATTTCAACAATCCCAGATTGCGCCAAGCACCCTGACCAGCATCGCCTCCGTCTTCCAGACGAAATGGGCTAATTTCACTGATTCACAGCACTCTGGAGATGATGAAGTAGTTAAAGAGTTTCAAATGTTAATGGACTACTGTTACGAGACCCTGATGGCGCGCAAAGATGAATCTGTCTGTGTCCACACGTGTGGATTCCTCAGGCAAAAAGTGGTGACATGTAGGCAATATCAAGTTGAGTGTAGTAAAGAAAGTCTATACAATTGCCCCTCTGCTAGTGAGTTACACTGCGGCCACTTCTCCCGGGAGGCTGAGCATGGGGGCAGCTTCGAACTGAGATGCCTCCTCCCGTGGCATCACCTGGTGTTTAGCGAGACACTGCTACAGTACCATTTCTCCTATGCCAACTTGCCCGACCCTGATGACTTTAAAACTTTGCAGATCAGCAGTAACTCATCGCTTATAATGCAAAATGTCAGCATGGAGCAACAGGGAACATATCGGTGCTCGCTTAAGGATCAACACGGAACCATTTTCTCGAACACAACGTGGGACATCATCGTCGCTCCACCACCCACGCCAGCCCCTCCACCCATGACGACGACATCGGCAATGACGACATCGGCAATGACGACATCGGCAATGACGACATCTCCAACGACAACGGCAATGACGACGCCGTCAATGACGTCATCTCCAATGACGACATCTGCCCCTCCAAGAACAACGGCAATGACGACGGCGTCAATGACGTCATCTCCAATGACGACAACGCTCGCTACGTCATCTCCAATCGCCACATCTGCCCCCACCTCAACTCGCAGACCGCCAGCAACCACAACACGCTCGGACCCGGAAGCTGACAAGCCTGCAGGCCCTGATGTTGGAGCGATAATAGCTATCGTTCTTTCTACCATCGGCGGGTCAGCCGGGCTTGGCTTTGCAGGCGTGTTCATTTATCGGAGGAGTAAGAAAGTGACGGTGTGATGAGAGGGTTTTTGGTCTTAGCGCAGTGGGCAGTGGTTCTTAACTTTTTTTTAAAAGAATTCAAGGAACCCCAGTTTGATACTCATTAGGCCACGGACCCCAACCCCGAGTTTCCCAGAGTTTGGGCCATTTTTGAAAAAAGTTTTTTTGGACCTCCGGAAATGTAATAGGCATGATCGCAATCGGGAAATTGCATGTTTTTGTTTATTTTTTTAAGATTTGTTTTTGGGCTTTTTATGCCTTGATTTGATAGGACAGTAGACTGACAGGAAACGGGGAGAGAGATGGGGAACGACATGCGGCAAAGGTCGTCCGGATCGGGAACCGAACCGGCGACGCCAGCAGGCATCACAGCCCAGCATGCGGCACGCACCCTGACCACCAGGCCAGCGGGCGCCCCGAAATTGCATGTTTAACCCCCATACCAACTCATTCTTTCAAACATGGCAGCCATGTTTGTTTACATCTGAAGAAAACATAATGGCTACTATATCATGAATGCCTGAACGGATTTCCAAGCGGATTTTTTTGTTTGAAAGCTGTGAACAGCGTGCACACACGTGGTGCATGACCTAGGCATGGGCGTGATCGATCCGTGCACTATGAATTACATGGAAGTCTATGGAGACCATGGCATCTTGGACCTTCAAAGAGATTTAATTGATTGCAACTTAAGTGTTAATACCATTTATATCTATGGGACAGCAATCTGAACTCGGGACTCGATGGGACTCAAACCCGGTCAGGTTACGTTAGAGCCTAGGTGGGTGGACCACTAGGCCAGTGGTCCCCCTATCTTCACACAATTTAACCGGGGGCCGCCATGGTGTGGTCCAAAGTCTCAAGGAAGGAAAAGAAAGACATGCTTATTTCAGAGGTGGTGGAGACCGTAGTCATCAGGGTAATTACGTGGGAAGACCCATGTGGAGGATGCCCCAAGCGAGGCTTAGCTTCCTCATCGGGTCCACTTAGGACACCCTTCCCAGTCCCTGGAATGTGTGGTACGGGACAGAGGCTAAAAATCAAACCTCGGTTCGAAGTGAAGCGGTGAATTTTTGCTAATTTGAGCTATGAAATCTGTGTTCTAGATCTATCTATACATTCTGTGTTCTAGATCTATACTTTCTATGTGCTTTACTTCTATATTTTTTATGAATTCTGAATTAATGAATGATTTTGTCTCAATTCTGCATGCACGGGACATGTACGGGACAGACAAAGCCACACCTTGGAAGTGGCTTTCACCGCTTCAAAAATGCCCAAGGGATATCACTGGGCTCCCTCTTGAATCCTTAAGAGGACCCTAAGCTACAAGAATCAATTGAGAAAAAACCTTTACCGACGAAACCACGTTCACCCCCTCAGCTCCCGGAGTGGTACTCAAACTTTTACATTTACAAGCTCGCAGTCATTCACGAGTTGCAACGTATTGTGAGCTTGCAGATAGGCTATTTTGGGCTGCAGCCAGGCAAAGACATTTGGTAAAAAATAGCTGACCAAGTACAGAGCCGCCCTAGTCAACTAAGAATTAGTTTATTATTAAGTATATAGAGGAATTAAAAGGATAATGTTGTGTTTTTCTTACATTGAGTTTTTCCAGAGGCTGGCCCAGGGAGTTGATGACGTAGGACTGGAGATGGTCTGTGTACTTGTGCTTGGCCTCACGCTTCTCGCTTTCCAGGCAAGAGATCTTCAGACGGGACAGAGTGGAGAAGATGTGGTGGAAGTTCTCCATCATGACCACGTCCCGCGGCGTCTTCTGGCTTTCATTGGCCACCTTCTCCACTGGAGACAACAAAGCAGACCCCATTTAGAGTGCTGGTCTTAAAATGTTCAAAATGTGGTATAAGTGTTTTTTTGTTTTTTGTTTTTTACCAAAGGTTTTTTGTCAAAGCTTTATATTCTGATAGAAGTCATTGCTATAGAGTGACTGTCTATCCAGCTTTTTAATAAACAGAAAATAAATGTTGGTTGCCAATTTCAGCTAATCAGGAGAGAGCACATATTTGTCAACTTAACTCATTTAATGCCACCCTTTCACCACTAGAGGGCGCCCAGTGGCCATAGAAAATCCCATTTCCCATGCTGGTATATGCTGAAGCCCTGCAGTCATGAATTGTCTGTACACTTTCCTTTGTGCATGTACAGGAAGAGGATGAAGTTAGCTTGAAGTTAGCTATTGGCTACCAAGCATTTTAGAAGACCTATTTTGTCAACTTAGCCATGATTAAACCTTGCACACCTAATGCATGGAATATGGAACAGAGAAAATGAGCTCTAAAGATCCTGGATTGCATTGGAGTGGGTGGTAAATATCGGCGGCGCCGATCGGCGGCGGCGCCTGTAAACAGATAACGAATTTTCTTTTTTTTTTTGAAAAAAATCGGCACTCTGGTACCCGCTAATAAAGCCGAACTAGTTCGGGATTGGCACTGAATGAGTTAAATGTTATAGTATTGAGATCTCTCTCATTGGATACAATCTGTATCCCAAATTCCCAACCTGCAAAATGTATTTTCTGTTTACAAATGAGCTGGAGAGACTTGGAGATTATTATCAGAATATAGAAATACTCAAAACTCATTTTAACAAAAAATATCAATAACTGCACATTTAAATGACTGGGTTAAATTAAATCTGCAGTGTTTCAAAGTGGGGGCCACTTTGGGCCCAACTGGAAAGGAGAGTAAAATCACCATTGACAAAGACAGCCTTGATGAGCTTGACGTAGGCCTTGTCCAGATCTCCCCGGCGCTCTGCGTTCCGGAAGATGGTTTCGGCCAGCTCAGCGAACTCCTCGAACCCCGTGACAAACGGCAGGATTCCCACCTTGCTCTTCTTAGAAATCTTCACCTCCTCCATTTGCCTGATCTGCCCCATCTGAAAAGATGTTCAAATAGCCAAAATAGTACTTACAAAAGCGCTACATGAATCGGAGAAATTGTTATTAACTCCAAGCGGAATTTTTTGTTTGAAAGCTGTGTACAGCGTGCACACACATGGTGCATGATCTAGGCATGGGCGGGCGTGCATGCTCCGTGCACTATGAATTACATGGAAGTCTATGGAGACTTGTGGCATCCTGGAACTTCAAAGAGATTTTTAAAATGCAGCGAATGAGTTAATGAGGGTTAAACTGAATTTGATGCTATATTAACCCATTTTGCTTCGACCCTCATCATGGATAAAAAATGAAAAAAGATGATGTATTTTACTTTGTTACAAGTAAAAGGCCTGCTTAAAATAAAAGTCACACCCAATGTGAAGTGAGCGGTGGTCGTGCTTGCATAACGTCTTCAGACTAGGATTTGAGTCTAGGATGTATACAGGCTATGCTACACACACACGTTTTGCTATGGCAAAACGCTGAGGAAAAAGGCTACAGACACACACCCAGCCACTCTATGGAGCGGTTTAGCGCCGCTCCAAAACATCTGAGCACTTCTCCCACTCACAATGCACTTGTCGAAGTTCCTCTTGACGGTGACCAGGACGTTCCCCAGCGTGGTGCTGAGGTAGGAGGCGGGGTCCACGTTCTCCGCCGTCCACACGTGGTGACTCATCTTCACCAGCATGTACAGCGAGTGGAAGCTGTCGATCTTGTCGCCCAGCGCGATGAGGCTGTTGAGCTCCGTCTCGATGCTCTGGAAGATCTTGTTCATCATCAGACGCACCATGTCCTTCCTAGAAGACACCGACCACAGAGGAGGAGGTGGGGGGAGGTGTGAGAGCCATGACGGATAGCGCAGTGGCATATTGACAAGTTGTGCTGTGCCAGTGTGCGTGGTAGTGTGTTGAGGATTGTGTATTGAGTATGAGGAGTGCTATGCCTGATTGTGTGTGTGTGTGTGTTAGGGCATTCACGAATAGTGATGTTTAGTATTCAAATTATTCGACCTCAAAGTATTCGAATAGTCGAATATTCAACAGGACTGGCCAAACTGTCAAATATTAAGTAAGCAAGAGGCGAACATTGTGATTTATATTTATCTGCGGACTTATATTTATCTGCGGAACCGAGTCTCACTAAATGTAATACCTACAATTCCAATTGCTTGGAATTGGGTGGGAGTCCCCAGTTCAAATATGTTTATTTTGGGGGTCACGGCCTAAAAAGGTTTGAGAACCCCTGGCATAGAGCATTAACAAATTCATCCACCAGGGGCATTGACGACTCATTCTTATGACTTCCTATCTAGCCAAGCTTTATAAACTCTATCTTTTTTAAAGAGAAAACAATTAAAAAATAAAAAAGCGAATATTCGACTTCGGTGAACAACGTCGAATAGTGACTTTGATATTAGAATATTTGGTGAATGCCCCAGTGTGTGTGTAGTAGCAGTAGTGTGTGTGTGTAGTAGCAGTAGTGTGTGTGTGTAGTAGCAGTAGTGTGTGTGTAGTAGCAGTAGTAGTAGTGTGAATGGTATTGGTAGTGCTGTGAGAACAGGGACTATACTCACTCTGAGGACACAGAGTGCCTGTGTTCTGACTGAGGAATAATTCTGGACTGCACCACTCCATCCGGTTCCTCCATCTCAGGCTGTCAGGAGACAGAGAGCCATGCAAACATCAGCAGCTAATATGACACGCAAACATCAGAAGCTAATATGACACATCAATCAATGACACTGACATTATGCCCCTTACGTGTCCAATATTGCTTTCTGAGGGGCCAGGGGAAAAAGGAACCAATTTACAGATTTAAATATCTCCCCAAACCCCTCTGATTGCAAATGCTACCATGGCGTCAACGTTAAACATTAGTGAGTTTAAAGGGATATTCCACTTTCAAAAAAACTTTTGGTCATTTTATCGTCTAATCAGGCTTTTATGAACACCCTGAACAGTTTTTAATTTGCTTCATTCAATATTTAGATATTTGATGTAAATGTTATCTGGCCCTCCTCCTCCAGGGCCACTCCACATACACACCCATTGTAACTTCAAACTCCATTTTAACCATTATAGATTCATTAAAAACACACATTATTTTTTCTGGTGACTCATAATACTCGCCTAATTCGTGAGCAGGCCGTGTTTTTTCAATAACTTTTTTCATTTATTTTGAATAAAATATTATTGTATTGAATTTTTTCCATTTTCCCAAAGAATTATTAAAAATAAAAGAAAAAGGTTAGTGCTCTGCTCACGTATTAGGAGGGTAGTATGAGTCACCAGAAAAAATTATGGGTGTTTTTAATGAATCTATCATGGTTAAAATGGAGTTTGAAGTTACAATGGGTGTGTATGTGGAGTGGCCCTGGAGGAGGAGGGCCAGATAACATTTACATCAAATATCTAAATATTGAACCAAGCAAATTAAAAACTGTTCAGGGTGTTCATAAAAACCTGATTAGACAATAAAATGACCAAAAGTTTTTTTTAAAGTGGAATATCCCTTTATGCTTGCTGATTTTCAGGACAGCAACGCCAGGCGGACTACGGCTGCTATGACGTAATCGCCGTAGCGATCAAAATGGTTAAGCAAAGCCTCTGCGGCGACGGGTTCCCACCCCTTTCACTGAACGCTTTGGTTCCCATGGCGACGCGTACACGCAGCAGACGGAGTAGGCGCTACGTGGGAAGGGACCTTCAGCTGTAGTAGAGACGGCTGGGGCGACGGCAGGTTTATCTATCGAGCGCGGATCATTTCCGGTTACCGTTGTCATCTGCCGTTGCCGTTGCAATGCTTAAACTGGCTATTAGCTCAACAGTCCCAGGGCATCGGGATCAAATCCCACACGTAGCACTTCTTATTTATTGGCCCGTTTGGGAACAGACTATAGCAGTAGTTAAACAGCCACAACGTCTGAGGTGCACCTTTGGCGGGCTTGACCAAAGAGAGGCAGCACCGAGCAAGCCGTTAGCAAGTCGCCGTGACGAACGTTGGGAAGGCCGTCAGAGCCGACTCGGCACCGTTCCGAGTCATGTACCGATAGGGACAGAATCAAGCGCTGTTTTTCACCAAGGTTGTCCTCCTGCAGAGTTCCCACACATTTTTACCAATTAATTTCCAAAACCTTTCCAGAATATTGACCCCAATTTCCAGGACTTTATAACAATAGGTAGTGTATGCCAGTGGTTCTCAACCTTTTCAGGCCGTGACCCCCGAAATAATCATGTTTTAACTGGGCACCCTGACGAGCACTAAGAGTAGAGGAATTTTGTATAACACGGTTTTATTGTGAAAATAGCAGATCTACATGCTCACAACGCCTCGCGTTGCGAGGCGTTGTGAGCATGTAGATTGGCTATTTTCACAATTTCTGCCTCTAATATTTGACAATTTGGGCAATGTTTAATTTGTCATTTCAGAGGTATTAACAAAATCAATAACCAAAGACAATGCATAGCTATTTTTCTCCAGGACCTTCCGGGACCCTTGATCAATTCCAAAACTTTTCCAGTACTGGAAAAAATATTTTTCTAATTTCAAAATATTTCCAGGAATTTCATGACCGTGGGTACCCTGCTCCAGGCATGTGAAGCATGACTCGGGGGCGAAGCAGTTCCACCTGCGTCACAGAAGGGGCGTAAGCCTGGTCGCCTACCTGAGTGAGGGGTGGTGTAATGGTGGGTGAAGAAGATATGTACCTGAGCGAGGGGAGGTGTAATGATGGGGTGCTGCTGGAGCTTGAAGAACTTGCTGATAAAGTCCTGTTCTGCCAGACACAGAGGTTCCAGCTCACTGAGCACCTGCTCGAATATCTGCACAGAGAAGCACAGAGTACACCAGGTTTCATTTAACTGACCAGCATCCTTAGGTGCCGGCTACATGGAGCTGGATATTTCTGAAGCTTTTGTGCTGTTGCGGCTTGCAGCCACACGAAGCTGGATAATTCGGCTGTGAAACTGGATATTTCCGGATAAATAAGTGGAGAGATTGAAAAATATCCGATTCACTGGATCCGTGTAGACAGGGAACCCGGATATCTAGGAAGACTTTACTGTGTGTGTGCTTGTTAGACCTAGATATCTTTGTCGTGTGGACCTAGATATTTTTCTATGTGGATATCTGAAAAACCGGGATATATGAAATATCCAGCTCCGTGTGGACCTAGATATTTTTCTTTGTGGATATCTGAAAAACCGGGATATATGAAAAATCCAGCTCTGTGTAGCCATGGCCTTAATGTGTTGATATTTGATAGGGATTAGACAGGTCTTCAACAAGCTTGCTTAACTATATTACACTCAGAGAAGCAGTTAACACACAAACCAATGGTGATTAAGACAGATTTTTGGGCATGTTGTGTGTCCATGAGTATGACTGTCACTTGCACGATTATGAAATAACTGTCCCGGCTCTATCTGAGCAATCGGTATTTCCCGATCCAGTGTAGAAAAGTAGTATAAAGGTCAGGAGTCAAATATTTATGAGGCCTATCGGCAGTGACAACAAATTTGGTGCTCATCAGTTCAGCGGTTTGCAATAGGCTTTTTTTAAATCACCGTGTACACACATACACACACACACACACACACACACACACACACACACACACACACACACACACACACACACACACACCTACCCACCCCTGCAGAAGCCATGTAAAACACAGGGTTCCCACATATTTTTATCAATGAATTTCCAAAACTTTTCAAAAACCTTTCCAGAATATTTAACCCAATTTCCAGGATTATATAACAATTCAGCGCAGTAACGAGTCACTTACTGCTATGTGCAATGCCCAAAGACAGGCAGTGTAGCAAAAATAAAGCGTGCACGCTGCGAACAGACCGTGGCGACGTGGCGTGCACGATGGACACGCACGTGCCCATGTCAAAAGGTACAAAAATCGAGGCAGTGAACCCTCAAATTCGATTTATGGTTGCAGTAAATGAGTGAAATGAAATAAAAATGATATGAAATAATAAAATCAACAACCAAAATCAATGCATAGCTATTTTTTCCAGGACCTTCCAGGACCCTTGATTAATTCCCAAACTGTAAAAAACGATACTGGAAATAATATCTTTCTAATTTCAAAATATTTCCAGGAATTTCATGACCGTGGGAACCCTGAACAGGTCCCTCTGCTCGGACTGAGCTCACCTTGTCAAACTTGGTGCGGTCGGCGACGTCCAGGTCGGACGCCGACATGTTGCCCATGTCGAGCAGTGAGGAGGACTGGGAGCGTCTGCTGCTGGAGCCCTGCACCGCCAGCTTGTTCAGGCTGGACGTGGAACCCGTCAGCTTCCCAGAGCTGCCGTGTAGGCCGCCGTGATGTAGGCCTGGGCCACAGCAAGGATTAAACACTGCCATTAGAAGTGTCTTAATGATTGTAAACCTTTTTCCATTATACCGACCCCCAGTTCTATTTTTCACTAGACCATGGATAATTCATTTAGACCGGGTCACACAAATCTGTGTCAATTTTTAGATTTGAACCACTGTAATCATTATTTTATGCTTTAACCATTGCAAAATAGCAGATATACAAGCTCACAGCGCGGCACTGAGTGCCGTGCACCGAGTGCCGCGCTGCGAGCTTGTAGATCTGCTATTTTTGAAAAATCGTGAACATGTGTGCCTTTTGAATGTGTTTCTATAACACATTCTATAAATGTCTTATAAATCCTTCTTCCAAATCAGTGGTTCCCAAACTTTTTCATGTCAAGGACCCCCAAAATGTATTTGGCCGCGGACCCCCATCTCAAAATATGTTGTTCCAGGGACCCCCCAGAAGCAAATATTTGAGTTACAAAGGTTTGCTTTGAAAATGATATATTCAAAGATTTGCACACATTTTCACGATTTAAAAAAAAGATAGCAGATCTACAAGCTCATAGTAAAATCCCCAGTGTTTATTTCACTGTGAGAGTGAACAAACAGAAGCAAATTGGTTCCATTCGTGCACTCTCAGAGTTACAGACCTGTGAGAGTCCAATTGGACCTGTGGTGGTCCCTGGACGCGACATTGAGAAACAGTGTCGTTGTGGAAACTGTTTTGGGGATTTCAGTCAAACCACACTGTAGGCTCAGTGAGAGAGAGAGTGTTAACCCCAAGGACCCCTACCCTGGTCATCATATTGGGCGAAGATATGGCAAGTTTTGGTGTAGAGAGGAAAAGAGGAGGGGACCAAGACCTCTGGAGGACCTCAGTCAAGTATACTGTATATAGGGTTTAAGTGGTTGAGTACTGTACATTCAAAACACAAGACACCACATTCTCAAAGGTAAAGCTGAGATTAAGAGTGTTAGAAAATATGCATTTTATAATGCATTCAGCTGCACTGGCACATGGCAGAGTACAAGGGTGAAAGATACAGTTTGTACTTTATAGCAGTGATTCTCAACATTCTTTTTATTTTTAAGGACCCCCAGTTTGATATGCATTTAGGCCAATCTAACTTTGAAAGTGTACATACCCTTACATTTGGTACATTTTGGTTCCAAGACCTTCAGAAATCTCCACCTACTACAATCTCCACCTACTACATCCTAATTATGTGTGGGCTGTTGGTGGGTGGTTAACAATTCAGGAAAAAGGAAAACAAAAAAAACAAGCGCTGCAGAACCAATACGAAGAACGGAGGACTATCCTTCCTAATCTGAGCAGAGGCATTCAGTCGATGTGGTAAAGGCTGTAAACAGGGTTCCCACACATTTTTACCAGTTAATTTCCAAAACTTTTTGTCAAAACTTTTAACCAGAATATTTAACCAAATTTCCAGGACTATATAACAATAATTCATCTCAATAACAGGTTGCTTACTCCTATGCGCAATGCCCAAAGACAGGTAGTGTATGCCAGTGGTTCTCAACCTTTTCAGGCCGTGACCGCCGAAATAATCATATTTTAACTGGGGACCCAGCACCCTGACGAGCACTAAGAGTAGCAGGTCTACATGCTCACAACGCCTCGCGTTGCGAGGCGTTGTGAGCATGTTGGCTATTTTCACAATTTCAGCCTCTATATATTTGACAATTTGGCCCATGTTTAATTTGTAATTTCAGAGATATTAACAAAATCAATAACCACAGACAATGCATAGCTATTTTTTTCCCAGGACCTTTCAGGACCCTTGATAAATTCCAAAACTTTTCCAGTACTGGAAAAATATTTTTCTAATTTCAAAATATTTCCAGGAATTTCATGACCGTGGGAACCCTGTGTAAAGGTGTGTCCTAAAAAATAAAAAAAATAAAAATAAAAATAACAGTGGTCGTATTTTTCACTGGTTCTGTCACCGGTTTTCTTCACCGGGCGTCCAAGCCCACACAATGAATTTAAATGTATCCAGGCGACTGGTGGATAGAGATTCGAGATAGGTGGGGATATCCGATTGCCTGGCTATGTGTCTCTGAGTTACAGACCTGTAAGGGGCCATTTGGTTCATAACTATCAATAATTTAAGCTGGGAATGCCATTAAGAAACACTGCTGTGTAGGAAGAAGCGAGGGGTTTGGGGTTTCCTGAGTGGAAGGAAATCTGTCTGAGTACTGAGGAGCAGTGAATACTTACTTTCCGTTTCTTGTTTGAGCGCACTCTCTTTCCGCGGAAGCGTGGCTGGTGGCCGGTTAGAAAAAAAAGGGAATGCGGCAAAGACAGAGAGAGGTTAGGCTTAGGACATGCAGCATGTTTGTGGTGGTGCTGGGGTGACGCTAGATGTTAGCTGGAACAAGTCATAAACGCAGACATAAGGCATGCACAGCACAGCAGCTTAGGTGGCATTGTGGCTCGGTCAGTCCTTTGGGAAACAATCACTTTTTTTAACTTCAGAAGAACAACAAGATAATAACAATGAATGCAAGAAAGCAAAGCTCTTTTTTGTGCCCTACATCCAAAGCTACCCCCCCCCCCATCCGACCCCAAAAAGAAATTTAGAGTAGCTTAGAGCAGTGTTTCTCAACCTTTTTTCTGCATGGGCACACTTTTCATGTCCCAAGAATCCATGGGCACACCAACATAATACGGGGGTGTAAATATCGTCACTGTCGGGAAAACGTTGTATCTCCAAGTTTCAAATTTGTTTGTTTCTTCGCAAATTAAAGCCCTGCTTCATCATTCAAGGCTGTGTTACTGTGTTACTACTAGTTGTCATTGTACACACATTCATGCCATCATTGTCCCACATGAGCCGCCACACTCTGACAAACAGATATTAAAGGAGTAGTTCACCCTCAAAATGACATGTTTTCTATTGATTACTCATGCCATGGACACTCGAGTTCAATAATATTTTTAGTTTTTTGTCACATTCCTAAGACAAAAATATAATAATGATAAACAATTACCCTGACGGTTTCCCCATCCACTGCCATTCATTTGGGTCCCCAACCAGGGCCATGCATCCGGGTCCCCATCCGGAATCAATGGGTGTAAATTTACTATAATCACATTTTTGTCTTAGGAATGCAACAAATACAAAACTAATAGACCCCATGGACAGTCATTTGGGACTTTCAAAGTAGGAAAATGACTTATGAGCCTAGATGTCATTTAGTGCGGAGTTGTCCTTTAAAAGTGTTCAACCTGTGATACTTTTATGTTCAGAACGATCAAACCTTTTTCCCCCGACATATTGATAAGAGGTAGTTATATTTGTTCATGGACAAACCATGAGCAACTATGCAACAATAAAAGGCATGATAGTATATAAAAAAGAAGAATTCAAATAAACAAAAACAATAAAATGCAACAATATCATAATTTCACAACATGCATACATCTTTCTATGACACCTTCTTCTTACCAAACTTGCCCTTCGCCTCCTTGGTTGTACCCGCCATCTTTATCTTGGCGACCTCAAAGAAATCTTTGATTTCCCGTTCATACAATCTTGTCATGTAGTCAACATAGGTCTAAGACACAAGACACAGAGTTAGCTTGGACAGAGTAGTGAGATTGATACCACAGAGCATGTCTATGAACTCATTTTAAAGTGATTCCCTTGTGTGTTGAGTAAAGATTAATACATGGTGCTAGAATCAGTCAAAGCAGCAATTGAATAGCACAGCTGACGCGGTGGTATTGCATGTTATCAACACCTTTTTGTGTCAGTTGATTAAGGTCACAAATTGACAGTGGTGCGTTGTCCTTTTTATCAGTAAACATAGAGGAGAACCAGACTGACCAAGGACGAGGGTTGTCACAATCATGAAAATTGACGATTAATTATGGTTTTGGGATTGAATTTACATATAAATAAACCTACTTTTAGGCTTTGTAAACAACTGCATATTGCATATGGCAGATATGACACAAACATTTAATATACAAACAAATGACTGACAATGGCCAGTACTGATAATCAAAATAAATTATGTACTATAGACCAACAAAAAAACACAGATGAATTGATACGGATGACTGGAAACGATTCTGACAATTATGCAAAATAAATGTGATTATGTAAGACAGGGGTCTTCGACGTTTTCAGGCCAAGGACCCCTTAGCTGAGAGGGAGATAAAGCAGGGACCCCCACATATTGGATAAACTTGTGTTGAAGATTTTCATCGACTTTTGACAGCATCAGTCTATGTTGGATTCATTTTCAGATATTTAACTACTTTAAATCGTCGATACAAGGCATTGAGAGCTGATCAGCTATTTTTGGGATCTGCTATTTTTGAGATGTGCTATCTCCTCAGGATAGGGATGCGAGGGTTCAAGTTGTTCATTTAAAAGATGTATCCTATCACACAAGGATTTGGTGGCCCCCCTGTAGTATCTCTGAGGACCCCCTGTTGAAGACCCCTGATGTAAGAAGTGAAGCATACCCTGGACAGGCCTTCGTACTTCTCCCGGTGGGTGTTCTTCAGCCATTCCATCAGCTTGGCGTAGCGCAGCAGGTCTCTGTGCAGGGGGCTGTGTTTGGGCAGGGTGAGCTCAGTGGTGTGCTGGGACAGAGTGGAGCTCTGGTCATGGCCCTGCACACAACAATGGACACAGTTAGAGCCAAGCACATCTAATGCAGGGCTCTTAAACGATTTCAGGCCAAGAACCCCTTAGTTGAGAGAGAGAGAGATGAAGCAGGGACCCCCACTACCTAATCATAGATTCCATATAGTTTCATTGTTTGACAGCACAATCGTCAGTGTATTTTGGATTCCTGTCAATTAGTGTTTTCCGATGTTTAACCACTTGAACCGTCAATACTTAATAAACTTGACCTTTCACTCTGTACTTAGTCTGCTCTTTTTCCCCTCTAAACCAAAGCTCTTTGCCTAAAGTATTCTAAAGTTCTTAGAATATGGACACTAGGGTTCAAGTGGTTAAAATAAAAAAGAAGAAACTCAAAGATTTGGAGGACACCCAGTAGTAACTCTGAGGACCCCTAGGGTTTTTTTTTTTCTTCTTTTTTTTCTTTTTAAATTGCTTAGAATAGATTTTCCAGTATTTGACAAAATACGGGTCAAGATGTCTCTCCAAAATCGGGGTCGGATCCAAAAATCTGCCATCGGTTGCCTAGAGGCTAGACACAATACAGTCAATACTCAGTTAACTCTCCTAAACAAAAATGTGCACACACACACACACACACGCAAACACAAACACCCAATCCTTGGATGAATACTGTACATACTACATACACATACAAACATAGCAAGAGGCCTTGTCTAGTTTCCTATGGCAGTCGAAGGTGGACAGGCATTATATAAAGATTAATTAACAATTACAAATAACAACAACAAGCCATAAGTTAGTAAGGATCCGGGTCATGGTGATCATTTTAAACAGCTTAAATTCTGACGAATACCATGTTGATTTGCTCTCCGTTTCCTTTTTTTGTGACACTGCAATCACTCTCTGCCGGTGGCGCCTAGGCCCAGGCATGCAAGCAGAGCAGACAGGCAGAAGATTTCATGACAAGTATGCACCCCTTTGTGCACAGCAAAGACATGTTAACACCCCAGTGCAGAAAGCAGAGAGCGACACGCCAGCAGTGTTGATTTCGTCGACTAAAACTATGACGAAAAATGTTTGTCGACTGTGTTTTTTTCACTGACGAAAACTAAATAAAAACTAAAAAAAATAAATAAGCTGTGATGACTAATACTAAGACTAAATATATTGTCAATTTCGTCAACAAAATAAAAAACTAGACTAAAACGTTAGGGAGGGACTAGTGGAGAAGAGAGTCATTTTATGCTTGGTTGGTCTCTGGCGTTGCGTGCTGAAAATAGCAGATCTACAAGCTCACAACGCGTCGCAGCAGCTTGTAGATCGGCTATTTTCAGCACACAACTAAGTGTAAAATCAGCCATTACGATGTCATCAAGGCCTGCCAAAATACATTTCAGTTGACTAAATCAACTGTAGATTTAGTCGCCGAAAAATCTTTTGATATTTAGTCGACTAAAATTAGACTAAAAAACTTTTCAGGTGACTAAATTATGACTAAAACTAAATGACATTTTATTCAAAAGACTATGACTAAAACTAAATCAACATTTTGCTGTCAAAAACAACACTGCACGCCACAACGCCAGGGCCTTGGATGGAGGAGAGACAGACGTCCATATCTCCTTGGCTTTGGGATCGGATGAGAGGAAGATGTTATGAGCGTATCCCATGCACATAATCAACTAGACCTTACCCGTTCGAAGATATGTGCTCCAAAATATGTCAAACGCACCCGGTGAAAGTGTGTGAGAGAGAGAGAGAGAGAGAGAGAGAGAGAGAGAGAAACATTCCTAACTGTGAGAGAAAGGGGTGTGTGTGTGGGGCTACAGATCCCATGGCCTGGAGGAACGGACCGTAACCCTGGCAACAGACAGCAGAGTTCAACAGAAGTGGTTAAGAAAACGCTAATTTAAACTGCTTTAATTTGGGAGAAATGAAATTCGGGCTCCGTCAGTGTTGGTATAATGCTAATGGCCAATACCATGTGAACTTTGGGATCAGTTGCTGAAGCGAGTGAATAGATAAACGTAGATAAGCGTGAGCGTTAGAGCGTTAGAGCGTGAGCGTTAGAGCGTGAGTTTGCTCCTTTATTAGTAGGATGGCATACGGCTGGGAGTGCTTGAGTTAATGGCATGTCAGTTTCAGGGGGAGAGGCGGGGGCAGGATGAGCGTGTGAGAGGCCAAACATTAGAATAGTTGGGGTAGGGTGGGGTGGGGTGGCATTGCTGTGAGGGTACTCACGGGAAGTGACAGACAGGAGGACCTATAGAACTGAGGGATGGTCATTTTGAAGTGACTGAAGTGGTTGAACTGACACAGAGACAGAGAGACAGAGTGGGGGGATTCAGAGTGAGCCACACACAGGAAGTTGTACAGCACAGTAGTAAGGGGAACATAAGAAAATCTGCAAAGTAAATCGTTACCAAGAAATTTCTTCAGCAATGTGTTTCTAAAGGTGTGTAATAATATTTACTAAAAGGTTGAAATTCAACTCCCGGGGAAACCTCATTAAAAAGAATGATTCGTGTTTGTGTCCCATTAACTTTACTATACAGGAAAAAATACAAAAAATAAATCTGCTTTAAGTAGCATGTGAGGGGTCAAACTAGGGGTTTTTCATGATGACGAATCCATTGCAAGCATCTGTTTTGCACGAAAAACATTCCATGGGCTACAAATAGCCCCTACAAAACGGTGAAAAGTGATGCTTCATCACTAAACCATCGTTTTGTGGGTCCGTTTTTAGCCCACGGAATGTTTTTCATGCAAAACAAATGCTTGCAATGGATTCAGCATCATGACAAACCCCTAGTTTGACCCCTCACATGCTACGTAAAGCATATTTATTTTTTGTATCTTTTTCCTGTATAGTAAATTAATGGGACACAAACACAAATCTGTTTTTTATGAGGTTTCCCCCAGGAGTTGAATTTCAATCTTTTAGTACATATTATTACACACCTTTAGAAACACATTGGTGAAGAAATTTCTTGGTAACGATTTACTTCGCAGATTGGTCAAATATCTTATAAAATCCCCTTACTACAGGAAAAGCACAGCAAGACGGTTCACAGCGAAACAGCAAGTCAGCGCGGAGAGAGAGAGAGAGAGAGGGAGAGAGGGAGAGAGGAGGAGAGAGAGGGGCTTGCAAAAACAGGAAACACTGGGGCAACTCCCGTGGTCAGGCAGACTGATCTGCAAACCGTGTCCTCACAACCTCACGAGTTCGACTAGAAAACGTTAGAACGTTGAAAATGTAACCTGTCCTGTTAAGTGTGTCTGTGGGTATTGAACCAATGAAAAGTAAAAAAAAAAAAAAAATCTATCGGAAAACTGTTTATTTTTTCCATTTCCCAGTAACCGTTCTGGACATGGAATGTTTCCAACAGACGGCGACATTACAATTAGAGTCAAGCCGGGGAACAAGTGCTACAGGAACATAATAAAATGAGCTGCTGAAAACCGGGAACGCAGCTGTCATTTTAGCATTGACTATTCAAAAATAGAACATTTGAACATTTTTGAAAAATCTTGAAAGTGTGAGAGCTACTGATTTAGAAGGCATTTGTAGAATTGGCCTCTGGTCTATAATGGGTTAAAGTGGTAGTGGTGTGTGTGTGTGTGTGTGTGTGTGTGCGCGCGCGCGTATGCATGCGTGTTGTGTGTATGTAGGGCTGTCACAATTATTACATAATCGTCTAATCGTGATTATTTGACATTATCGCAATTATTTTGTCATAATCGTCATAATCGTGAATGTTGAAAAATGTCCGAAATAGTGGAAATAGCAGATCTACAAGCTCACAACGCGTCGCATAGTGGAAATAGCAGATCTACAAGCTCACAACGCGTCGCGACGCGTTGTGAGCTTGTAGATCGGCTATTTCCACTATCAAAGTTATTTTTGAGCGGTGGTCACACCGTCTCCTATACGTGGCCGTGTGTGTGTCCGGCCGTCCGGCCGTCCGTCCGTGTCTGTATGTAGCCTCAAGGCTGCAGTACCTTTTCTGACCACACATGTTAAGGGAGGGGCGCTGTTGTTCTCTCACACACACACACACACACACACACACACACACACACACACACACACACACACACACACACACACACACACACACACACACACACACACACACAGGGGGGAAGGGTGGGTCAGCATGTGTGGTCAAGTATTATTATTATTATTAACAAAGTGAATGTTTTAGGGTCAAATAAATTAGAGTGTGTGAAGAAACTACAGCATTGTAAAGCACACTAACCCCGCTGCACCCATCCAGTAGTGCTGTTGCACAGCCTCCACGACCACCGCTCAGTTCACACGGGTGTGATTTTTTAAGTAGTAAGTTGTCAAATATGTCAGTAATTTCTTTGTATATTTAGGTTATGTGTCATATCTACCATGTGCAACTTCAAAGCCTAAAAGCCAAACAGAAATGTAATTATCAACGACAAAAACACAATTAAATCGTTAATCGCCAATTATTTGAGTGACAATTAATCGTCATGTAAAATGTCATATCGTGACAGCCCTATGTGTATGTGTGTGTGCGTATGCGTGCGTGTTGTATGTGTGTGTGTGTGTGTGTGTGTGTGTGTGTGTGTGTGTGTGTGTGTGTGCACGTTTCACCTGGTGAACAAACACATTGTTGAGGTGGTTGGTGAGTCGTCTGGCGAAGGTGTCTCTGAGCTCGCTGAACAGATGCTGCTGTTGCTTCACAGCCATCAGCTTGTCATGGCCTTGGGGGAGGAGAAAGCAGTGTCTTCAAAACAATATCAGCATTTATTTCAAACTTTTGCCTTGATTACAATCAATGAACGATGGTTTAAAAAGGAAAACACTGTTGAAAAGCAACATCTACAAGCTAACGGACATTTTCAAAATGTCTTTATATCGTTATTTTTGCATGCCTCCATTGTATGACACAGTATAATACAAGGCTTAAGTGGTTAATCAAGACCAGGGGTGCCCAACAGGTAGATTGTGATCTACCAGTAGATCACAAAGGCTGTGCAGGTAGATCAGATGACATGCCTCTAAAAATATATAATTAAAATGTAAAGAAAGGTGACTGATTGATTGACATAAAAAGGGGCCTGTCAGCTCCCTTCATGGCTTCTAAAGTAAGCAAACCACCCAATGCAATGCTAAGTTTTCCAGTGTCAGTAGCATTACAAATAACCCCAAAAACATACCACTTCCATACAGAATGGGATGAAGACCTTTTCCCCCACTATTTCCCATTTCAAGTGCGTTTGTCTTATATGTAACGCCAGTGCCGCTATTCCAAAGCCACCTCAGGTACATCTTTATTGGGGTGGGTAGATCATGTCGAGCTGGTCATTTTAAAAGTAGTCCTCAAGTCAAAAAAGTGTGGGCACCCCTGATCAAGACTAATGGATTTAGTTGATTATGAAAGATCCATTTCAATCATCTTATTTATGTATTACTGCCCTCCAGGTTGAGAAGGAACAACTGATTTATTTATCTAATACAACACAACAAAAGGAAAGATGGCGCTTATTAGAGCTTGCGGCGCGTGAACCCACCTGGCCGCAGAGCCACGTTCATGCACTGCAGCAGCGCTTCGGAGGCGTTGATGCAGGCCTCGATGCCTTTGGGAGAGGACAGGTCTCCCTCCTGCAACGCCCGGATGTGTCCTTTGGAGAGGTCCATGTAGTTCTGCATGAGGAAAGGAAGAACACACACACACAACACAATTCAATTCAAGTGCATCTCCAAGTGAACACTTTCTCGCTCGTTTTGTCCACTAGGTGGCATATTAAGGCAAGGTGAATCCCAGCCAGAGTGCAATTGTGTTCAAATGTTGACAATGTGTCAGATAAAAAGTCTTCTAGTGTGGAGATTCTCTGTAAAAAAAATGTTTTTCTATAGAGTACTATGTGTACTGTAGACAAAACTAAACTAAAGATCCAACCACAAATAAATGCATTTGAAATTGGTTAGTGGCACACCAAAAAACAACCCAACACTACAGTATGTTGAGCGCGGCTACCTTTTTAAGCAAGTGTAAAAAAAATGGTTGGAAGCCCGCACATAACCAGGCCCGTGGCTAGCTCTGGTCCATCGCGTCACCTCCCGCATCGCTCCCGGTGACGCTCTGACAGACCCGTCGGGAAACGTCTGGACTCGAGATTGTCGGCCCCTCCGAGCGCTCAATACCAGTCAAAATAAACAAAACCGTTTCACTACTCACCAAACCAAAGGTCGTTTTGCGCTGTTGAAAGTCTATTCTCCGCGGTGGTGAACCCCTCAGCACCCCACCTACTCTGTAAAATACATTATTTTTGTCATGAAATAAAGTGCATCCAACTCGACCGCCGCTTATTTCCGGGTTGTGAACCATTGTATCTGTGGTGGCTCGAGGTGGGTGCGTTTTTTTTTCTTGACAAAAATAATGTATTTTACAGAGTAGGTGGGGTGCTGAGGGGTTCACCACCGCGGAGAATAGACTTTCAACAGCGCAAAACGACCTTTGGTTTGGTGAGTAGTGAAACGGTTTTGTTTATTTTGACTGGTATTGAGCGCTCGGAGGGGCCGACAATCTCGAGTCCAGCCGTTTCCCGACGGGTCTGTCAGAGCGTCACCGGGAGCGATGCGGGAGGTGACGCGATGGACCAGAGCTAGCCCGTGGCTAGAGTGGTGGCCGTTCGCAAGACAGGAAATGGAGCTCTGCGACAGCAAGGAGGAAACTACAACTCTGGGGTTCCAGCCCAGCAATGGCCGGCCGTGCCAAGTGGTCTCTATGCAAGTGGTCTCTATGCAAAGCGGGTAGTCTTCGTCTATTGTTCTGTAGCCTATATACGTCAATCAGCAGTTGATTGGTGGTGGCGTTCAGTGAGAAAGGGCCATTCACGCAGTCAGGCCAGACAGAATCGTGTTGCGACATTTAAAAGTTCCAACCTTTCAAAGACAGTGAAAATAGCAGATCTACAAGCTACTTCCACATGTATGTGGAACATTTTGAGATTGTAGTTCTTACATGTTTACTATTATTGCATGACACTGTTGTGCGATGAAGTATAATAAAACAATACTTGTGTGGTTAATCAATTTGTCGTTGCTATATAAAATAAAATAAAATAAAATCAGAAGATATTCAACAGTGGCAGCACTAGTTCCTTACCACCAGGAACTGGATCTCATCCAGCAGCTTGCCGTTGTTGGTGTTGGAGATCTGGATGAGGCGGTTGCTCTGCGAGATCTGGTCCATCTGCATCAGGATCACAATGAGATTGTATGTCACGTCACAGGTTTACACGTGCAATGAAGTGGGTGAAATTCTGTTATGTACAAACTCCATGGTTTATGCAAGGAGAAAAAAACATAGGAATGAAACAGGAAAGTACATTTTTATATATAGCATAAAATAATGTTAGACATGAGCTGCAAAAGTAGCAAAGGTTATACACACGTAGGCCTGTAACAATTACTACATAATCGTCTAATCGCAATTATTTGACATAATCCTAAGTATAAAGTTGTCAAATGTGTCAGTCATTTCTTTGTATATTTAGGTTATGTGTCATATCTGCCATGAGCAACTTCAAAGCCAAACAGAAATGTAATTGTCAACGACAAAAACACAATTAAATCGTTAATTGCAATTATTTGAGTGACAATTAATCGTCATGTAAAATGTCCTAATCGTGACAAGCCCCAGACACACAGTGCAAAAGGACAGCAGCAGGTGAAGTACAGTTAGGGGTGGGCGATATGGTGATAATTATCGTTGAGACGATACAATGTCTCCACGATATGCCTTTTCAGAGGTATCGTATATATCGTGATACAATTGAGGGAGCCTTTTTAATCCTGTTTAATCGTTAATACAGAGATTCATTGCAGAATTCAATTTAAACCTGCATTTTGGGCTAAATCAGTAGTTCTCAACATTTAAAATGTCAAGGTCTCCACTTAACTCTGACAGTATACAAATGAAACGGGTCCATTTGGATACTGTCAGAGATACATACTTGTAAAGTTCAATTTAGACCTACCAAAGGGAACCCAGAGAGTCTAGTTTGTGTCAAGTAACTTGAAAAATATCCATTAAAAACCAACTTGAAAAAAGAATCGTGATAAAATCGTGTATCGTGATACAGCTTGGGAAAATATCGTGATATTGTATTTTTTTTTCCATATCGCCCACCCCTAAGTACAGTACATGGAGGTACAGTACACCTGCTCCTTGACGCTCTGCAGCATCTCCTCGTAGCTGCTCTAAGTACAGTACATGGAGGTACAGTATACCTGCTCCTTGACGCTCTGCAGCATCTCCTCGTAGCTGCTCTAAGTACAGTACATGGAGGTACAGTACCTGCTCCTTGACGCTCTGCAGCATCTCCTCGTAGCTGCTCTAAGTACAGTACATGGAGGTACAGTATACCTGCTCCTTGACGCTCTGCAGCATCTCCTCGTAGCTGCTCTAAGTACAGTACATGGAGGTACAGTACCTGCTCCTTGACGCTCTGCAGCATCTCCTCGTAGCTGCTCTAAGTACAGTACATGGAGGTACAGTACCTGCTCCTTGACGCTCTGCAGCATCTCCTCGTAGCTGCTCTAAGTACAGTACATGGAGGTACAGTACCTGCTCCTTGACGCTCTGCAGCATCTCCTCGTAGCTGCTCTAAGTACAGTACATGGAGGTACAGTACCTGCTCCTTGACGCTCTGCAGCATCTCCTCGTAGCTGCTCTAAGTACAGTACATGGAGGTACAGTACCTGCTCCTTGACGCTCTGCAGCATCTCCTCGTAGCTGCTCTAAGTACAGTACATGGAGGTACAGTACCTGCTCCTTGACGCTCTGCAGCATCTCCTCGTAGCTGCTCTAAGTACAGTACATGGAGGTACAGTACCTGCTCCTTGACGCTCTGCAGCATCTCCTCGTAGCTGCTCTAAGTACAGTACATGGAGGTACAGTACCTGCTCCTTGACGCTCTGCAGCATCTCCTCGTAGCTGCTCTAAGTACAGTACATGGAGGTACAGTACCTGCTCCTTGACGCTCTGCAGCATCTCCTCGTAGCTGCTCTAAGTACAGTACATGGAGGTACAGTACCTGCTCCTTGACGCTCTGCAGCATCTCCTCGTAGCTGCTCTAAGTACAGTACATGGAGGTACAGTACCTGCTCCTTGACGCTCTGCAGCATCTCCTCGTAGCTGCTCTAAGTACAGTACATGGAGGTACAGTACCTGCTCCTTGACGCTCTGCAGCATCTCCTCGTAGCTGCTCTAAGTACAGTACATGGAGGTACAGTACCTGCTCCTTGACGCTCTGCAGCATCTCCTCGTAGCTGCTCTAAGTACAGTACATGGAGGTACAGTACCTGCTCCTTGACGCTCTGCAGCATCTCCTCGTAGCTGCTCTAAGTACAGTACATGGAGGTACAGTACCTGCTCCTTGACGCTCTGCAGCATCTCCTCGTAGCTGCTCTAAGTACAGTACATGGAGGTACAGTACCTGCTCCTTGACGCTCTGCAGCATCTCCTCGTAGCTGCTCTAAGTACAGTACATGGAGGTACAGTACCTGCTCCTTGACGCTCTGCAGCATCTCCTCGTAGCTGCTCTAAGTACAGTACATGGAGGTACAGTACCTGCTCCTTGACGCTCTGCAGCATCTCCTCGTAGCTGCTCTAAGTACAGTACATGGAGGTACAGTACCTGCTCCTTGACGCTCTGCAGCATCTCCTCGTAGCTGCTCTAAGTACAGTACATGGAGGTACAGTACCTGCTCCTTGACGCTCTGCAGCATCTCCTCGTAGCTGCTCTAAGTACAGTACATGGAGGTACAGTACCTGCTCCTTGACGCTCTGCAGCATCTCCTCGTAGCTGCTCTAAGTACAGTACATGGAGGTACAGTACCTGCTCCTTGACGCTCTGCAGCATCTCCTCGTAGCTGCTCTAAGTACAGTACATGGAGGTACAGTACCTGCTCCTTGACGCTCTGCAGCATCTCCTCGTAGCTGCTCTAAGTACAGTACATGGAGGTACAGTACCTGCTCCTTGACGCTCTGCAGCATCTCCTCGTAGCTGCTCTAAGTACAGTACATGGAGGTACAGTACCTGCTCCTTGACGCTCTGCAGCATCTCCTCGTAGCTGCTCTAAGTACAGTACATGGAGGTACAGTACCTGCTCCTTGACGCTCTGCAGCATCTCCTCGTAGCTGCTCTAAGTACAGTACATGGAGGTACAGTACCTGCTCCTTGACGCTCTGCAGCATCTCCTCGTAGCTGCTCTAAGTACAGTACATGGAGGTACAGTACCTGCTCCTTGACGCTCTGCAGCATCTCCTCGTAGCTGCTCTAAGTACAGTACATGGAGGTACAGTACCTGCTCCTTGACGCTCTGCAGCATCTCCTCGTAGCTGCTCTAAGTACAGTACATGGAGGTACAGTACCTGCTCCTTGACGCTCTGCAGCATCTCCTCGTAGCTGCTCTAAGTACAGTACATGGAGGTACAGTACCTGCTCCTTGACGCTCTGCAGCATCTCCTCGTAGCTGCTCTAAGTACAGTACATGGAGGTACAGTACCTGCTCCTTGACGCTCTGCAGCATCTCCTCGTAGCTGCTCTAAGTACAGTACATGGAGGTACAGTACCTGCTCCTTGACGCTCTGCAGCATCTCCTCGTAGCTGCTCTAAGTACAGTACATGGAGGTACAGTACCTGCTCCTTGACGCTCTGCAGCATCTCCTCGTAGCTGCTCTAAGTACAGTACATGGAGGTACAGTACCTGCTCCTTGACGCTCTGCAGCATCTCCTCGTAGCTGCTCTAAGTACAGTACATGGAGGTACAGTACCTGCTCCTTGACGCTCTGCAGCATCTCCTCGTAGCTGCTCTAAGTACAGTACATGGAGGTACAGTACCTGCTCCTTGACGCTCTGCAGCATCTCCTCGTAGCTGCTCTAAGTACAGTACATGGAGGTACAGTACCTGCTCCTTGACGCTCTGCAGCATCTCCTCGTAGCTGCTCTAAGTACAGTACATGGAGGTACAGTACCTGCTCCTTGACGCTCTGCAGCATCTCCTCGTAGCTGCTCTAAGTACAGTACATGGAGGTACAGTACCTGCTCCTTGACGCTCTGCAGCATCTCCTCGTAGCTGCTCTAAGTACAGTACATGGAGGTACAGTACCTGCTCCTTGACGCTCTGCAGCATCTCCTCGTAGCTGCTCTAAGTACAGTACATGGAGGTACAGTACCTGCTCCTTGACGCTCTGCAGCATCTCCTCGTAGCTGCTCTAAGTACAGTACATGGAGGTACAGTACCTGCTCCTTGACGCTCTGCAGCATCTCCTCGTAGCTGCTCTAAGTACAGTACATGGAGGTACAGTACCTGCTCCTTGACGCTCTGCAGCATCTCCTCGTAGCTGCTCTAAGTACAGTACATGGAGGTACAGTACCTGCTCCTTGACGCTCTGCAGCATCTCCTCGTAGCTGCTCTAAGTACAGTACATGGAGGTACAGTACCTGCTCCTTGACGCTCTGCAGCATCTCCTCGTAGCTGCTCTAAGTACAGTACATGGAGGTACAGTACCTGCTCCTTGACGCTCTGCAGCATCTCCTCGTAGCTGCTCTAAGTACAGTACATGGAGGTACAGTACCTGCTCCTTGACGCTCTGCAGCATCTCCTCGTAGCTGCTCTAAGTACAGTACATGGAGGTACAGTACCTGCTCCTTGACGCTCTGCAGCATCTCCTCGTAGCTGCTCTAAGTACAGTACATGGAGGTACAGTACCTGCTCCTTGACGCTCTGCAGCATCTCCTCGTAGCTGCTCTAAGTACAGTACATGGAGGTACAGTACCTGCTCCTTGACGCTCTGCAGCATCTCCTCGTAGCTGCTCTAAGTACAGTACATGGAGGTACAGTACCTGCTCCTTGACGCTCTGCAGCATCTCCTCGTAGCTGCTCTAAGTACAGTACATGGAGGTACAGTACCTGCTCCTTGACGCTCTGCAGCATCTCCTCGTAGCTGCTCTAAGTACAGTACATGGAGGTACAGTACCTGCTCCTTGACGCTCTGCAGCATCTCCTCGTAGCTGCTCTAAGTACAGTACATGGAGGTACAGTACCTGCTCCTTGACGCTCTGCAGCATCTCCTCGTAGCTGCTCTAAGTACAGTACATGGAGGTACAGTACCTGCTCCTTGACGCTCTGCAGCATCTCCTCGTAGCTGCTCTAAGTACAGTACATGGAGGTACAGTACCTGCTCCTTGACGCTCTGCAGCATCTCCTCGTAGCTGCTCTAAGTACAGTACATGGAGGTACAGTACCTGCTCCTTGACGCTCTGCAGCATCTCCTCGTAGCTGCTCTAAGTACAGTACATGGAGGTACAGTACCTGCTCCTTGACGCTCTGCAGCATCTCCTCGTAGCTGCTCTAAGTACAGTACATGGAGGTACAGTACCTGCTCCTTGACGCTCTGCAGCATCTCCTCGTAGCTGCTCTAAGTACAGTACATGGAGGTACAGTACCTGCTCCTTGACGCTCTGCAGCATCTCCTCGTAGCTGCTCTAAGTACAGTACATGGAGGTACAGTACCTGCTCCTTGACGCTCTGCAGCATCTCCTCGTAGCTGCTCTAAGTACAGTACATGGAGGTACAGTACCTGCTCCTTGACACTCTGCAGCATCTCCTCGTAGCTGCTCTAAGTACAGTACATGGAGGTACAGTACCTGCTCCTTGACGCTCTGCAGCATCTCCTCGTAGCTGCTCTAAGTACAGTACATGGAGGTACAGTACCTGCTCCTTGACGCTCTGCAGCATCTCCTCGTAGCTGCTCTAAGTACAGTACATGGAGGTACAGTACCTGCTCCTTGACACTCTGCAGCATCTCCTCGTAGCTGCTCTAAGTACAGTACATGGAGGTACAGTACCTGCTCCTTGACGCTCTGCAGCATCTCCTCGTAGCTGCTCTAAGTACAGTACATGGAGGTACAGTACCTGCTCCTTGACGCTCTGCAGCATCTCCTCGTAGCTGCTCTAAGTACAGTACATGGAGGTACAGTACCTGCTCCTTGACGCTCTGCAGCATCTCCTCGTAGCTGCTCTAAGTACAGTACATGGAGGTACAGTACCTGCTCCTTGACGCTCTGCAGCATCTCCTCGTAGCTGCTCTAAGTACAGTACATGGAGGTACAGTACCTGCTCCTTGACGCTCTGCAGCATCTCCTCGTAGCTGCTCTAAGTACAGTACATGGAGGTACAGTACCTGCTCCTTGACGCTCTGCAGCATCTCCTCGTAGCTGCTCTAAGTACAGTACATGGAGGTACAGTACCTGCTCCTTGACGCTCTGCAGCATCTCCTCGTAGCTGCTCTAAGTACAGTACATGGAGGTACAGTACCTGCTCCTTGACGCTCTGCAGCATCTCCTCGTAGGTGCTCTAAGTACAGTACATGGAGGTACAGTACCTGCTCCTTGACGCTCTGCAGCATCTCCTCGTAGGTGCTCTAAGTACAGTACATGGAGGTACAGTTTACCTGCTCCTTGACGCTCTGCAGCATCTCCTCGTAGGTGCTCTAAGTACAGTACATGGAGGTACAGTACCTGCTCCTTGACGCTCTGCAGCATCTCCTCGTAGGTGCTCTAAGTACAGTACATGGAGGTACAGTTTACCTGCTCCTTGACGCTCTGCAGCATCTCCTCGTAGCTGCTCAGCTTGCCCTCGATGGTGTCCACCTCGGCCAGCGCCTCATCCAGGAGCTGCATCAGGATGTTCACCTGCTTCTCTGACGCCATGATGGACTGGATGTTGGCCTGGAGGGAGGGAGGAGAGAGAGAGAGGCATGTTTATTTTGTTGTTGACTCCGTTAACTCATTTACTGCCTCATCCCGATAATCCAGAGAAAAAGCCTGTGTTTCTCTCCGTCAGGCCCGATAAACCAGAGAATGTAATTTGCTTTAATCGCTATAAAACATTTAAAATTACTATTGCTGTTTATCGCCAAGCGGTCTCTAATCACCCGCGAAAAAGTGCTTTCGGTCTGATTTCCGGCTTCCGGTCTGATCAGGTTTCCGTATCCAGTCGGCGAGTTTCTAAATTCTAGGATGGCTAAGGCAAGGAGGTTAGCAGGTTAGCTACTCACCAGCGTCGGCAGGTTAGGCATTTCACCAGGTTAGAATTCACCAGCGTCAGTTTTACTGAGGTTAAGGCTACGGTTACGGTTAGGGTTAGGGTTAGAGTTAGGGTTAGAGTTGGTGTTAGGGTTAGGAATGGTTAAAGTTATACTATGTAACTTTATTTATAAAACAAATCTTAAAATTGTCCTAACTGTTAAATCGTTAAAGTTTTAGAACCCCCACTCTGTTATTTTCAGCTTCTGAAGCCTTCTCTTTATATGTTTTCTATGAGTTGTGAGGGGGGGAGAATTTCCCGGCAAAATGATGTCATCTCCCACATGATACACTACCGGCCAATCACAGCGCCGTTCCGGTGGTCCGCGGCGAAAAACGTCCGAAAAAAGCAATACCGCTACTGACCACTAGTTGAGCAGCTTCCACAGTACAGCTTTAAGGATAGGTTCAGGTTTTGGTGCACCTCTGCCGCAGTCCAAGTGACTACAATGGAGCGCTCCTTATCTCCGGTTCAGCCAATCACAAGCTTCAAAAATGAGTCCGGGGCGTGGTTTTGCCTTAGCTCTCCTAGAATTGAGAAACTCGCATCCAGTCGGGGGCGGGACCAGAGCGCAGCTAACGCTAGCTATCATGTAAACCGCGCTAGACGGAGCTCCGCGATGGAAGCGTCTTTTTTTGTTGTGATCGGTGTGAAAGCTGTGATCGGTGTACACACGCCTGGTGCATGATCCGTGCACAGATCGTGCACGATGTGCACACACGCGCCCACGTTAAAAGGTAAGGATAGCGTGGCAGTCAACCCCGAAAGTCAATGTTTTTTAATAGCAGTAAATGAGTTAAATTGGTAGGTATTTACTAGTACTCTTTTAACCCATTTAGACCTGAAAAAAGTAATCCTGCAAAATCTATGTTTGTGGTTCTCAAACTTTTTCATGTCAAGGACCCCCTAGAGGTATACTTTATGTATTTGACCACGGACCCCATCTGAAAGCATTTAGTTCCAGGGACCAAGAGAAAGAAGGATTTGCGTTACAAATGTCTGCTTTAAAAAAATATATACACCCAAAGATTTGCACACTAATTTTCAAGATTTTTGAAAAATAGCAGATCTACAAGCTCTTAAAGCATGAAATAATGGTTGAAGTGGTGACACAGATATGCGTACCCGGTCTACAAAATGGGTTAAAAACTAGGGCTGGGACTTTAACTGATTAATTGCGATTAATTAATTACAGAAAATTAATGCGATTAAAAAAATTAACGCATTTTAATCGCACTTAGTTTTTGCACCACAGAACCTTCAGTTTCGGGCATACGGATCATAGCGATGCACCAACCAAGAAGAGACAACAAACGCAAAGGGAGAAGTAGCCGATCAGAGCGCTTTGCTTGGCCCAGTGGATGCGAAATTTAGATTAAAAAAACTCACTCGTTGATTCACTCGTACAACAAAATGTGTTTTACTTTAAAAAAGAAAATGCTTCTCAGGTCAAATAGCGATTAAAATGTGATTAATTGCGATTAATTAATCACAGAGCCTGTAATTAATTAGATTACATTTTTAATCGCATCCCAGCTCTATTAAAAACATAAAGAAATCTTAAGGATCATTCCACTTACCCCATCTAGCACCTGCAGCTCGCTGGTGAGCTTCTCGGCGAAGGCCTCAGCGTTGGAGATGGCACACTCACACACCTCCATCATGCCCTCGATGTCCTGCTCCTCGCGTGCGTTCAGCTCCTGATAGTCGTCCAGGGCATCCTCGTCGCCCCCGGCAACGCTCTGGCTCTCGCCACTCGGCACAGATTCTATCCCGGGGCCGGGGAGGACAGGGAACGGAGTAGGGGTGCAAGAGTTAATTGAACGAATCAATTTAATCTGCTAGTCGGAAAAGAGTTGATTTGATGGAATAATCGATTAAAAACCCTAATTTGGCAAATGTGAAACGTTTAAAAATATAACAATAATAATAATAGTGAAAATAGCTTATCTAAATTTTCAGCTTTTTCACAATTTTTGGAGACAACATGTGTGACAACGTATAAAGTTATAACAACAGGCTTTTCAATAATTCGAAAATCATTCAAATAATAATGGATAGTTTCAGCCCTACATGGCCACAGTGTACAGTACACTCTCTCATTGCTCCTTTCGCTCATACTGTATGTACAGTAGCTCATACTGTATGTACAGTAGCTCATACTGTATGTACAGTAGCTCATACTGTATGTACGGTAGCTCATACTGTATGTACAGTAGCTAACACTGTATGTACAGTAGCTCATACTGTATGTACAGTAGCTCATACTGTATGTACAGTAGCTCATACTGTATGTACGGTAGCTCATACTGTATGTACGGTAGCTCATACTGTATGTACAGTAGCTCATACTGTATGTACAGTAGCTCATACTGTATGTACAGTAGCTCATACTGTATGTACAGTAGCTCATACTGTATGTACAGTAGCTAACACGTTCCCACCAATGAACAGTCAGGGATGTGCAATGCCAATCATTTTCACAGACTGATCATTTGAATGACTTTAACCCATTTAGGCCTGAACACATTATGACGCAATATTTTATGCTTTAAATATAAAAAAATAGCAGATATACAAGCTCACAGCGCGGCACCGAGTGCCGCGCTGCGAGCTTGTAGATCTGCTATTTTTAAAAAATCGTGAAAATTTGAATTTTTACCCGATTATATAAGTGTCTTTTGAATCATTCTAAGATTTTTGGAAAAAAACCTATGTTTCTATGTCAGCAATCTGGCCAGCCATCGTCAAAGAAAAGGTCCTTTTCACTTGACTGGAGCTCAGTTAGTCTGTTCTTGAGACACTACTATGTCAGAACCTTTTCATGTGAAGGACCCCCAAAATTATATTTATTTGGCCACAGACCCCCATTTCAAAATATCTAGTTCCAGGGACCACCCAGAAGCAAAATTTTAGTTACAAACGTTCGCTTTGAAAATACATTATATTCAAAGATTTGCACACATTTTCACGACTTTTTCAAAAATAGCAGATCTACAAGCTCGCAGCACGGCACTCGGTGCCGCGCTGTGAGCTTATATCTGCTATTTTTTTTTATTTAAAGCATAAAATATTGCGTCATAATGTGTTCAGGTATCAACCTGGTTACCAATCTGTTCCCAGACTACTAACACAATGTCCCTCTAGACATCCCTGCTCTAATGACAAACACTCATCCACGCACTCTGGAGCCAAACTCCAAAGAGCGACAGGACTTTAGGGATGGTCAGTCTATCATGGGGATGGGAGGTTGATGCTGTGAGAATGCATATCGTTGCAGTCGTTTGGAAACGTTGCATGACAAAAATGTCTGATTTTAAGGATATGGGAAAGAATTGCCTGTGTTTAATGGAATGAATGTAGTTATTAATAGGGATGTCAAAAATGGACCTTTATCAAAATCGATTATTCTATAGCAATATTCGAATATTATTCGAAAATCGATAATTAATTATTATTATTATTTTTTTATTAAAAAAAAAAAAAAAAAAAAAAAAAACTTTTTTTCTTCTGTTTTTCGTTTTTTTTTTTTACTGGATTTCAATGCACATTTACATATGTACAACATGGCTCTTCAGGTAATTGGTAGCCTAACTACTACTCTTCATCTTTCTTTTTAGTGTGCCAGTGTACTGTTCACCTAATCTCTCAAGAACAGATTTTGTGATGCTTTACAATACAGAGGGCGCTGTTTTCCCTTTTCTTTGATGATGGCCACCAAGTACCAAACAATCAAGCCTGAATCAATCACACCTGTGTCTGAGACAGGGGGGAGGAGAGTGTGTAGCAGGCAGCTGCCACTCTGCTGTGCTCCTTCACTCTACACAGTTTACAGTTGGTGCTGGTGTGAATAATAAATCAATGGCCATTTACTATTATCATTAATACTATTGTTAGCCTATATTCTATATTTTGGTTTAAACTAACTAAGCCAAAAAATAGTATTAAAAAAAAAAAAAAAAAAAAAAAAAACGAAAAAAAAAAAAATATTAATATTTTTTCGATTTTCGATTATGAAATATTAAAATCGAATATTGATTAATGGAACGAATATTCGAAAATCGATTATTCGGTGACATCCCTAGTTATTAATCACAAGCTCTTGTTGATACTGTTCACTAGTTACGTGATTTAATTAGCTTGTGTTTATTTTACACATTTCTTTTTCTGTTTTTCTCCGTGCTCTCCCTCTCTCTGCCCCAACATGATGGAGCTTACACAAAAACTAATGATTTACACCTGTAAACCTGTGTAAATATTTATAAACTGACACACTTAACCACTTTCAAAGGGATTCAAAAATAGACGATCTCGCAACGGGTTGTGAGCTTGTAGATCGGCTATTTTTCCCCAAAATGTGTGTGACTCTCCTACGACTAAGTTGTAATGTGGAGATTCAAGGTTTCTGGCCGACAGCAACGAAATGTGGTGAAATGAGCAGAGAAAGTCAAGTCCTACCAACCTTCCGCTTTAGGAAGTTCTGGCCGGAGAAAGTTTTAAAGAGAGAAGAGTGAGAATAAAGAAAGAGTTAAGCCACGAGAAAAAACCAACACAGCAGCACACAATCAGGGCAGGAGAAGACACGGCACAATTATCCCTGAACATGCCATTTAAAAGAAAAACCAAGAGAAAAAGAGGCTCACAGTTGGTGGTAAATAACAGACAGTACTGTTATGCTCTTTACTAGTTTGTCTTTTGGCATCAATATTTTAAGTTTTAATCAATCCTTCACCTGCGAGAACAATGCCGGTCGTCTAAATTGTTGTTCAGGTAGGGCTGTCACAATTATTTCATAATCGTCATAACCGTTTCCATGTTGAAAAATGTTCATATATATTTTTTGAATGTAAAAAATAGTGGAAATAGCCGATCTACAAGCTTGCATCGCGACGCGTTGTGAGCTTGATGATCGGCTATTTCCACTATACTATCAATGTTCTTTTTCAAGTCTAAAGTTGTCAAATATGTCAGTAATTTCTTTGTATATTTAGGTTATGTGTCATATCTACCATGTGCAACTTCAAAGCCTAAAAGCCAAACATAAATGTCATTGTCAACGACAAAGACACAATTAAATCGTTAATCGCAATTATTTGAGTGACAAATAATCGTCATGTAAAATGTCATGATCGTGACAGCCCTAGGTTCAGGAGAATAATCGACGATCCCAATTTTGGGAAGGTCATTATAGCCAAAAGATGTAATACAAATCTACAGGCTCACAGCTTGTAGATGTTCTATTTTCACTACTGTTGGCGATGTATAACATTAAGCTCAAGTGGTTAATCGATTTGTTGATAAATCAAATTTAATTTCAAAACACGCTTCTCGATTACTTAAAAAGGTAATCAATGGAATAATCGCTAATAAAATAACTGATAGCTTCAGCTGTAGAAACATACTGACTAATGCAGGGGTCTTCAATGTTTTCAGGCCAAGGACCCCTTAGTTGAGAGAGAGATGAAGCATGGACCCCCAAAACCTTGTCATAGATTCCATATTGCTTGACAGCACAATCATCATTGTGGATTCATGTCAATTTGTGTTTTCAGATATTTAACCACTTGAACCGTCAATACTTCTCCAAAAATAGCCAATCTACAAGCTCACAACGCCTCGCAGCGCGAGGCGTTGTGAGCTTGTAGATCTGCTATTTTTGGCTAAAGTTCTCAGAATCTAAAAAGGAGATTTAACTCTGAGGACCCCATAGGGGTCCCGGACACCCTGTTGAAGAACCCTGGCCTAATGAAATCCTGAGCTTTTCTGGTTGGTTCCACCCGATGGGTTGGCAAAGGACTCTTACCTTCCAGCAGCTGAGAACTGACGTTCACAAACTCCACCTTCTTCCTCAGGTAGCGCTGGTTGAGCTTCCAGATGCAGGAGATGAAGGCGTTCTTCTCAGCTGTGCTGCTGGCCACCCAGCGGTAGACCTTCTCAAAATGGAGGTCGAAATCTGGGTTCTCCTGCACCATGGGGGGAAAAAGAACAAGCACAGAATATCTACATCAGGGGTGGGCAACTTTGATGATGGCAAGGGCCACTATATTTCCACCTTCTCTCCAGAGGGCCACATTGCATATTGCTACGTCCTACTTTGTCATTCTAGTATCTCATACAAAAGAAGCAAAAATAGCAGATCTACAAGCTCAAAACGCATCGCGGAGCTTGTAGATCTGCTTGTAGATCTGCTTGTAGATCTGCTAGAAGCTAGAAGCAGCTTGCTAGAAGCAGCTTGTAGATCTGCTTGTAGATCTGCTTGTAGATCTGCTAGAAGCAAAAATAGCAGATCTACAAGCTCAAAACGCATCGCAGCGCGATGCGTTTTGAGCTTGTAGATCTGCTATTTTTGCTTCTTTTGAATTGGAATCCTGAATAATTCTTTTGTTATTTTTTTTATTGGAATCCTGAAATGTAACATTTTTATTTAATTTCAAACGCATTTAGTTATATAGTCATGTTAACTGTATGTACCTAAATACAAATACATTGGACATAAAAAAAAGACATTTTCATACTACTATACTAGTCATTAAGCTACTACTGAAGGAATTAAAGCAGGTCATGTTTGGAATTGACACAGCTGAAATCAATAATAGTAATCCGGTATCAACCTGCGGGCCGCATTAAGCGAAGGTCGGTCCGCATGTGGCCCCCGGGCCGCCAGTTGCCCATGTATGATCTACATGCTCACAACGCCTCGCAACGCGAGGCGTTGTGAGCATGTAGATCTGCTATTTTCACAATTTCTGCCTCTAATATTTGACAATTTGGCCAATGTTTAATTTGTCATTTCAGAGGTATTAACAAAATCAATAACCAAAGACAATGCATAGCTATTTTTTCCAGGACCTTCCAGGACCCTTGATCAATTCCAAAACTTTTTCCAGTACTGGAAAAATATTTTTCTAATTTCAAAATATTTCCAGGAATTTCATGACCGTGGGAACCCTGTGGTTTAGAAGAGTGAGCGAGACATGGCTCTGACCTTGCTCGCATCTTTGGCATCCACTTCTGTCAGGTCTCGAAGCTCCCAGGCCATCTGTCGCTTGTAGAAATCCCCTTTGTCCGATTTCTTCACCTTAACCACCTTGGCCTGTACAGGCCTCTCTGTTGTAACTTGAAATAAAAAAAGCATGCAGATTTGTTATTTTTCAACAAACTATGTTTTACTTTTTTTTTTTTTTTAATAAGGTTTTAAGAAGCCAAATATCTAAATGGTTTCCCACAGTTCTGACTAAGCACTAAGCAATAGGAGTCATTCTCCTGTGGCTTGATCCTCATCCTTGTTCATAACCAGAAGGTCTGACACATGAGAGCCTTTCTGTTTATTAGACCAGTGGTTTTCAACCTTTTTTTCAAATCAAGGTCCATTATTTATTTGGCATTTGAGCCACGGACCACCATTTAGTGAGATTTAGCCTCTCAGACCCAAAACTTTGAATATTTTGTTGTCTTTGGATAATATATTGTCCACAATTCCATCCATGCTGTATTCATTTGGTACCATAAGAGAGATGACAGGCAAACGTTGATCAAAATAAAGATTCTTCCACGTTCTCTAATTGTGTGGACTACAATAATTCTTGAGAGCGTAAAATGAAACCAAATCCAAAACCAAATCCATTTGGTTTCATTTTACACTCTCAAGTCAAGAGTTAAAGATTAAGGGTTCATTATTTGGTTACCAGCTCTCCATCAGTTAGCTGGGGACCACCTGGAACCCCCCTCAAGGACCACTGGTTGAGAACCACTGTATATTCAATCTGGCTAGTCATCGTCAAAGAAGAGGGAACGACCACTGGGGTTGTCCCTCTCAGTAGCCAGCTACAGACTCTGTCTCGAGAGAATGCTGTGTATCAGACACTTACCTGTAGCGCACAAGAAGCAGTTCTTCTTCTTCTTGCCTGCCTTGCAGACGTTAACGATGCTGAGAAGGCGCTCATCGTTGGGGGTGAAGATGTCCCTCTGGAGGGCATGCTTGATGGCTGTCATGGTGGATGCTGTGACAGGAGGAGGCCCAGACACACCGTCTGACAATTAGAACACAGATTTTTTAGTCTTTATATGACAATGAATTCCTGCACGCGCACGCACACACACACACACACACACACACACACACACACACACACACACACACACACACACACACACACACACACACACACACACACACACACACACACACACACACACAGCTACGTACAAATGTGTGTGTTTGAGAAACTAACAGTGACCTAGACTAGGTGTTTTTTCCTAGCATGATAACAGACAGTCAAGGTGTCAAGTTCAACCAATGAATGTGTTTCTTGCAGAGCGTCGCTCAATCAATAGCAAAACATGGAAGACTCTCGGAGGAGCACTTTTTTCTGCCCCTCCTTGACTATGGAGTCCTCATAATGGTATCGTGATTCGTGATGCCCCAATTGCCTCAAAGTCAGAGCTCCAAACAGCCCAAAACAAACTGATTAGGGTCCTGCTTGGCCTTCCTTCTCGGGCCCACCTTACCGCTTATCACTATATAGGCATGTGGTGGCTCACGGTAGCTGACAGAGTACAGCATCTTGCAATGGGCCTGGTGTACAGTACAAGATACACTTACACCACCAAGACACCCATGTATCTGACAAAATACTTCCTAAAAGTCAAGGATGTCCACAATTAACCCAGATTTGACTCTAAAAAAAAGGCTCAAATTCATTCTCCTGCTATACCACTAACATGCGGAACGCCCAACCGCAGGCCCTAAAGGAGTACAAATCCCGAGCTTCCTTCAAAATCGGCCCGAAAAGTCACCTACAGACGGCTGCTACTCGAAACCTATAATTGACAAAGCCCATCCTTATCCTTATCTCCCCTTTTCCACAGTAAATAAATATTGTGTTATCTTTCTATCCTTTTTTCTCTTCTTCATAACTGCTTCTTTGTTTTTTTTGTTATTGATATCCTATGCATAGTAATGTATCTGTCTGTCTTACAATGTGTTGAAAGACAATGTGTTACTGTTTAAATAAATCGTAAAGCTTGTTGACCGTGTACCAGTGAACTGTACTGTAAGTACTTGAAAGTACTTTTTCCTATGCAACCTTCTAATACAATCTTCAGTCAATCAATCAAAACAAACATAGAAAGTTGCCTATTTATAGTCTGGATAACCATAATGTCATGTGAAGCTTGCTCCTCCATTGAACTCAGTGGACTTTGCGTTTTGTGGTTTACTCTATAACAGTGGTTCTCAAACTTGTTCGTGTTAAGGACCCCCAAATTGACACTTTATTAACCTGCGGACCCCGATTTGAAAAGATATGCCAGGGACCCCCATACGAGCTGATTTGTAATGGCATGCAATGGCATTTCTGTGTCGGAGAACCCCTTTTTATATAATGTAATGTACAAAATGTACCCTCTCTGAGTTAGATGCCCATAAAGGTCCATTTGGTTCCAAATGATCATTTAGCTGGGGACCCCCTGGAACTCCCTCAAGGACCTCTGGGGGTCACAGGACCCCACTTTGAGAACCAATGCTATCTATAAAGTGTTACTCTAGAAATCTGCAAAAGAACAATAGGCCCCATAGCCAACCACAATAATGAATACTACTGACTGATGTCCCTGTGGCGTTAGCTGCTACTAGCTAGATGGCTAACGTTGGTTTGGTTCAGCTGTTAAGTTTATTTAGCTTTAGCATGGATTGCGACTGTCAACGAAACACAAATAGTTACGTAGGCCTACTTGATGATGCTACTATACGAAAACCAAATGTCCTATATGTCTGTCATTCCTCTCTTACTAGAAAAGAAAAGGCACCAACACAGACATTGTTTATCATTACCTTAATGCTTCCAAATGTTGACAAATGACTGGATCCCGACTTCCTGTTTGCCGACAGCTCAGCTGGACATGTCATGTGACAAGATTCAAGAACGACGGCCCCGCCCCCACCCAATGGTGGAAAAAAGTCAGTCTGCTGCTCTTCTAGTCAACTCAGCAACAGTGGAAAGTCTAGGTTAAGTAAACAAGAATCAAACCTCCAGGTCCAAATTTTTTTTTTTTTTTTTTTTGACAAAATATTACAATACATACATACAACAGGACAAAAAGCAGTCACATTACAATAAAATTAAGAAATACAAAGAAAATATAATAAAATAAATAAGCTCGAGGTTACTTAGGAAATATGTGAAAACCATAAGAATCTGTGATGAATATACCTCCAGGTCCAATTTGACAAGATGATGTGCGCCCCTCGGTGACGTGATGGTGATTTGCGCCATCTCCTGGCAAAATGAAGCAACTGCTGTGCCATACAATTAGTTCACCCCTAAAATGACTTTTTTCTATCATTTACTCGTCGTCACCACATGGGGACTTGACTTGGGTTCAATCATTTTGTTTTTGTTGCATTCCTAGGCTAAGCCAATCAATTGATTATAATAAATGTACCCCTATTGAGTCCGGATCTCTATCCGGAATCAGTGGGCCTACAAATAGTCTGCTCAAATTATTGCCTTAAGAATGCAACAAAAAATATATAGGTCTATATTATTGAACTCAAGTGACAAGTCTCCATGGGGCGAGTAATCGATAGAGGTCATTTTGGGGATGCACTACTCCTTTAATACATGACATGTAAATTACACTGTTCCAATTTGTCTGCTCATTTATTTCATCACTTCCATGTTCACTAGTTTATCCTTTATGAGTTCTCTGTCCTGATTGGATGAAATTGATCTCAAGACCTGAAAATGCATTTTCTGTTTACTAAAGAGCTGGAGACAAGCATACCCTACTGAGCAAAATTCTATAGCAATAATGAAATATAGAGCAATGTAATACATACTGGTTTTAACCTTTTATAATTTACATACAACAATATATTGTAAAAAAAAATCTGTAAGGCATGAATATTATATGGCACATGTAGAGTAGGCCTACTATTGTCTAACATGCATAGACTAGAAATACTAAAGTGAAATAATATAAAACTGACAGAGGAATAACAGAATAAAGTATTCACAGGGAAACATCAGCTCTAGCTGGAACTCAGTCAAGAATGTAACTGAGGCAGGTTTATTCACTCACTCATTAAATACAAAAGTCACATAATGTCATTGTAACAAGCAATTCCAGAGTCCAGAAATGCAATATACAATTGAGATCATTTCAAAAGTCTGCTTGTAATGATGTAACATGAATAATGATCAAATCAATAGAAGGCAAATGACACAAACTACTTCTTGGTAAATAATCTTTATCGTCCTACAGCATACATGGGCAACTGGCGGCTCGGGGGCCACATGCGGCCCCCACCTTCACTTAATGCGGCCCGCATTATTGATTTCAGCTGTTATAATTCCCAACATGACGCGCTTTAATTCCGTCAGTCTATATTAGTAGCTTAATGACTAGTATAGTAGTATTAAAATGTAATTTTGTTTATGTCCAATGTTTTTGTATTTAGGTTCATAAAGTTAACATGAGTATGTAACTAAATGTGTTTGAAATTCAATCAAAATGTTACATTTCAGGATTCCAATTAAAAAAGAACAAAAAAAGAAATCAGAATTTCAATTCAAAAGAAGCCAAAATAGCCGATCTGCAGCGCGATGCGTTTTGAGCTTGTAGATCTGCTATTTTTGCTTCTTTTGTATGAGATACTAGAATGACAAAGTATAGGACGTAGCAATATGCAATGTGGCCCTCTGGAGTGATGGTGGAAATATAGTGGCCCACCCCTGTCCTACAGGGATATTCAGCTTTACAGTGAGTCTGTTCCAAAGACTATCAGAAAGTGTGGGTAGTTCGATAATCTTAGAGCCAATGCGAGTAATACTGAAACGTTTGTTTTTTGTTAAACGTGGTCAATAGTTTATTCTATTCTATTCTAACCCCTTCAACTTGGCCTTGCTATTTTGGGCATATCATTGTAAGCAAACCTTTTAAAGATAGCTGATATACAGGGTCACAAAACGTTGCAACTAGACAAGTTGTGACCCTGTGGAATGGATGTTTTAATATCTGCCGTACAATGAATTATACACGGCTTAAAGGTCACAACTAGGAATTACCAAAACGTAGAAATATTCTGTTACAAGTAAAAGTCTAGTATTCAAAAACATACGTTACTCAAGTACAAAAATATTGGCATCAAAATACACCTAAAGTACCCAAAGTAAAAGTACTCAATATGCAAAATGTCCCATTTCAAGTTTTCAAAATGTATAAAAATAGCAGACCACAAGCTCAAAACGCAGTGCGATGTGATTGTGATTCTGCACTGATCTCAGAAATAGCCCCTAGACTGAGAACTTTAACCCCTGTGAACAAACAAATTCAGAACTGAGTAGCTAAGCATTAAATGAAAAGGAAACTTTATATGTCTATAAAAAATTACATTGACTCATGAACCTTCAGATTATTCAACCTTCAAAAGATCCAACCTGAAATGTAGCCTATTGCCCGTTGAACAAAAAAAAAGAAAAGAGAATTAAGACTGAACAGTCCTCACAAAAAATAAAAATAATCATCCTCAGTCCAAAGGGTAAAAAGGAGAACAGAAGTACACCAAGTTGTCCAATGTGCAGTCGTAGGAGTGGTGAGTTCTCCTAAGGAAACAGGCAGGTTAAGCAGTGGGTTCTCCATGCAGTCATGATGAGCAGGCCTCTTTCCTCACAATGTCCACTTTAAAGAGAGGAGTCACACAGAAAAGTGATGTTAGATGAATGAATGCAGGACAACATGTCTCTAGACAGAAAGGCAAAAACCATCTGAACCCATTTAGTCTTCTTTTACATCAATAATAAACATTGCACCCTGGGTTTAACACACAATACTCAAAAATGCAAATCACACATCACTCCATAAAATTAAGAATAAAACAATATCTTATAAAGCAGCATATCGTCTTGTCGGGTGGAAACCATGTATATCATTTAAAAAAAAAAAAACTAAACTAGTGAAAACAGCCGATCTACAAGCACACAACGCCTCGCACCGCTAGATCTGCTGTTTTCACCACCTTTGTGTGACGGCACTGCTTTACTTAAAGGAGTAGTTCACCCCCAAAATGACTTTTTTTCTATTGATTACTCATGCCATGGAGAGTAGAGTTCAATAATATTTTGGGTTTTTGTCACATTCCTAAGACATAAATGTGATAACAATAAATTTACCCCCATTCATTTCGGATGGTGACCCGTTTCGAAATGGGTCACCATCCGGAATCGATGGGGGTAAATGTACTCAAATCAAATTTTTGTCTTAGGAATGTGACAAAAAACAAAAAATATTATTGAACTCTACTCTCCATGGCATGAGTAATCAATAGAAAAAAAGTCATTTTGGGGGTGAACTACTCCTTTAATGAAAAAAAACATACATTTGAAACTTGGAGATACGTAAATTGGTAAAACTTGGTGTAAAGTAGTAACTTTTGGGGGGGCTTGTTTTCATAGACCTAGTCCAGGTGTGGGCAACTTTGATGATGGAGAGGGCCACTACATTTTCACACTCACTCAAGAGGGCAACAATGCATATACATAGCAAAAATAGCCGATCTACAAGCTCAAAACGCGTCACAGTGCGACGCGTTTTGAGCTTGTAGATTTGCTATTTTTTTTAATTGGAATCCTGAAAAGGAACTTTTTTCTTCTTAAAAAAAAAAAAAAAATTAAATGCATTACATGTTCTTATGTTAACATTATGAACTTAAATACCAATACATTGGACATGAAAATACAATAACATTTTAATACTAGTTATTTAGCTACTAATATAGACTGAAGTAATTAAAGCGGGTAATTTTTTCCATGTTTGGAATTGTAACAGCTGAAATCAATAATATATCAGTACTCCAATATCAACCTGCGGGCCACAATAAGTGAAGGTTAGGGCTGCATGTGGCCCCCAGGCCGCCAGTTGCCCATGTATGACCTAGTCATTAAATCTATAGCAACACACTGATTACAGCCTGCTAGGAGGAAGTGAAGACATGTTGAATGAAGCAGCAGAAAAAGGCAAATGGGCCGTCCTGGAAAGGCCCAGGAATAAGGTGAATATACATCAGTTATTTGAAAATAATTCATTTGTGAGCTTGTAGATCAGCTATTTTATGCATTTTTAAAAAGATTTTTTTTTTAAACCTTTTATTAAAGTGATATTCCACTTTCAACAGGGAAACACCTTATGGGCTTTTCTCCCCACACACACCCATTGTAACTTCAAACTTCATTTTAACCATGATAGATTCATTAAAAACACCCATTATTTTTATTCAGGCCGTGTTTTTCGAAAACTTTTTTTCATTTATTTTTAATAATTATTTGGGAAAATAGAAAAAATGAAATACAAAAAATAATTATAAAAAAGAAATGAAAAAGGTTATTGAAAAAACACGGCCTGCTCACTTATTAGGAGGGTAGTATGAGTCACCAGAAAAAATAAAGGGTGTTTTTAATGAATCTATCATGGTTAAAATGAATTTTGAAGTTACAGTGTGTGTGTGTGTGTGTGTGTGTGTGGGGAGAGGCCCTGGGCCTGGAGGGCCTGGTAGTAGCGTAGCGTAGCGACCCCCCGCCGGGCCCCAATGCGAGGTTTTCACCACAGGCCCCCTGTAGGTCTGGACCGCTGGGCCTACATCAGCTATTTTCAGAAAGCTATTTGGAATATTTTTCAAATATGGGGGTCCCTGCCCTGGCACAACATCATGTTCAGATGGGGGTCCGTGGTCAAATACACATTAATCTGGGGGTCCTTGACATTAATTAGTTTGAGAACCACTGATTTAAACAACATTATTGACAGGAAGCCCAAATAAGCAACTACACTTTGGAAACAAGACCAAAAGAAGACAAAACTACCAATATTTACAATTATTTGACAGAAAAACACTGTAAGAGACTGAGCCACCAGGCAGCCTGTTCTCTTGTTTGATATTTAACACTGATATCACAAAGTATTTACATTACAAATATAAGTAGGCTATTGTTCATTTGGTTTCCCTTCCCTGTCATTCATCCTCATCGTTGTCCTTGTCGCGTGATTATGGATCCCACTGGGAAAGATGGATAACCACGCCCCGGACTCATTTTTGAAGCTTGTGATTGGCTGAACCGGACGTAGGGAGCGCTCCGTTGTAGTGTCTTGGACCGCGCGAGGTGCACCAAACCCCAATTATCATTGCGTTTATCGTGCGCTTGCCCAGGCCGTAATATAACGATTGCATTCACCACGGCTTCGTAACTCGCGCGGCGCTCCGCCGGCCGCGCGGCCCTGGCCCGCTCTTCGCCCCCGAGCGCCGCAGGTCCGCTGGCCTTCGCGCCAGGCGCGTAGGGAGCGGTAGGCGAACGAGGCGACCGCCTACCAACTGAGAAATGATCTGGCAAAAAAAAAAAAAAAAAAAAAATCTCCAAAAAAAAAAAAAAAAAAAAAAAAAAGTATCTTATTTCCATTGTGTAAAGGCCTGACTGGGCAGTAGGTCTACAGTGTGGAGAGGACCATAGGCCTATAGAATGTCGCTCAACCAGTTCCATTCATTGTCTAGTAGGCGGCCTGGCCATTGAGAAAGTGTTACCCTTTTAGAGATGCAAATTTGAAGTCGCAACAACAGAGACAATAACACACTGAACAAAGTCCATTCTGCTTTCCTCCTACCTGTAGGATATCCTCTGTTCCAAATGAATAAAGTCCTTAATGTAGTAGGTAAACAGCTTCCAAACACAATACGTGATCATTGTGTTGTTTAAATCCAGCACTGCTGGATTAAGAATTGATGTCTTGTTGTCTCTCCAGCTGTAGCATATTACAACTCGTTAAGCAAGCCTCTTCCATAAATGTAAGGCCCATTCCCACTGGGCCAGATAACAGATAAAAAATATATCTATAATATCAAAATATCTGTGCATGGTAGATATTTTTTTATCTGTATCTACCATCCACTTTGAATGGAAAAATATCTAAAGAAAGAGATTTTTTTTTTATCTGTTATCTGGCCCAGTGGTAATGGGCCTTAAATAAAAAATAAAATGTATTTCATTAAAGGAGTAGTTCACTCTCAAAATTATCGATATTTTCAAGCTCAAGCCCCGCCGCATGTTGTTGTGAGCCATGTATTTTAAGGGACACATTATGTTTACTTTGAACTAATTTAGCTAGTGTTGTAATCACAAGTTGAAATAGGCCTATGTCACTATTTGGGAGCAATGTTCGCCTTGTTTGTAATGCTCCATACTGTGCTTTTTGAAAATAACTAGCCCTTACACTGAATATACTGGAATAGTGTTTTAATTATAACGTGGGGCGTATAACGGGGGGGGGGGGGGGGGGGGGGGCATTTCGCCTACCAAAATTTTATTCCTGGCTACGCCCCTGCTTCGCGCCGCTTGCAGTGTCGTGGACAATAACTGAAAACGAGCGCTCTATGCCGTTTCCATCCATCTTTCCCAGTGGGATCCATAATCACGCGTCATTGTCACACTGATAACCCTGGATGTCACGGCACAGTGATGTGCATGCCTCTGATGCTGGAGGTGGACCATTCTGTCCAGTAGATCATCTGCTGCAGATAGTCAAAGTCCAGAGCCTTATCCCTGCCCCATGGTCTGTCACAGCACATCAGTTGTGTTAGTCTCAGACAGGAATACATTCCAGCATGTCTAAAGCAGTGTGTGTAGAATATAGATAGGATTACATAGGATGTGTTTTTATGTCTAATGGTTTTCACCTCTTTGAGCTCTGTGGAGCTGGCGCCGTCCAAGTTGATCTTCATCAGCTGGACTCTAGTGAATACGATGAGGAAGGGCTCCACCTCTGGAGAAAGTGAGACATTACATTTGAGTTGGTTTACATTTTGAAATACACACACCCTGCAAAGCAAAACTATTTAATAACAAATGTCACTGTCTTTACTTTTAAAATGTTGTGATGTGTTGCCTCTCTCTGTCAAACACACTGCTGTATTTACCTACTGACCTTTTTATTTTACTTTAAATAATATCACCGTATTTCACTGGTTCAAATATGAACAGTGTTGTAACAAGTCATGTTGTAGTGAGGGCTGCGATTTAATGGTTTGGTCCCACATTTTGGACAGACAGACAGATGATTTTTCAAAAATAGCAGATCTACAAGCTCGCAGCGCGGCATACGGTGCCGTGCTGTTAGCTTGTAGGCCTATATCTGCTATTTTTCAATAGTTAAAGCATAAAATAATGATAAACAATAATGTGTACCCGTTCTAAATGGGTTAAAACCGTTCTGACGAGTCACTTACAGGTGGCTGCTACTCCAAACTGGTAAAAGACAAAGCCCATCCTGAATCCATAATTACAACACCAGAGGCAGTGCCACAGATCACTTTCAACCCAGAGTCAAAACCAACAAAGGGTCAAACTCGTTCTTCTGCTATACCACCAACATGTGGAAAGCCTTACAGAAGGCCATAAAGGAGTGTGGATCACTAGCATCCTTTAAAATTACCGTTCGCAACTGATAAAAAAACAAACCTAGCCCAGCCCTACCCTCCCCTGCCCCTTCTTTGTAGCCTATATACTTCCTGTTTGTTTAGACTTACTGTTTTCCTTTTTTTGTTCTTTCATTTTACTTTCTTTACATATCTACTGCATAGTACTGTGTTCTATTCGTCTGTCATTCAATGTTATATGAGATACTTAAATGGTTTCCTGTGGAAATAAGCTTAGTCTTTTCATGGATCTCCTTTTAGTAGACCTTGACCCAGTGAACTGTACCGTCATGAAACTGTACCTTTTCCTATGCAAACTTCTAATAAAGTCTTCAATCAATCAATCAATCAATCCTTACCTCCCCCCCATTTCTACTGTATAAATACCTTTATCTTTAACGTAATATTATTTATCTTTATTTTCTTATCTTTTGCTTTATCTGTTATTCAATGTTATATGAGTAAAAAAAAGGTTTCCTATATGTAAATAAGCCATAAGGGTTTCTTGGATCTCCTTTTAGTTGATCTTCTACAAGTGAACTGTACTGTCATGAAACTGTACCTTTTCCCAAGCAAACTTCTGATAAAGTCTTCAATCAATCAATCAATCAATCAATCAATCAATCAATCAATCAATCAATCAATCAAACGATCAATCAATCAATCAAAAAACAAACAGTGCATGTTAACATGCAGCAGCACTGATGTATTGAAGCGTCATGTTGTCTTTCACATCCACACTTGAACCCCAGCATTCATATATTAACTCTCCTACTGCCAGATTATTTATTTATTTATTGGGTCTGGCGCCATCAAAAAGCGGCTTACCTTTGCGACGTTATAGTAGATAGACAGACAGACATTTTTTTTTTTTTTTTTTTTTTTTTTTGGTTGTGCAATAGTGCACTTTGGTCTGCCAGGCAGCAGAGGGCGGCGTCATGCGAGAATGAATGTGAATTTGCCTGTTATGTGTTGAAGAAGAAGAAGACCAGTCACTGGCCACAGAGCCTCAGAGCCAGAGAAAATCAACAAGGAAGTGAATTGTTCTCCGTTGATGTTAACGCATAATGGATTTTTTACACCATCACCGCGGAAAATGTGTTTACAGTAGACGGCCGCGCGACGCCTCATCAGCTTACAGTCATCAGACGAACGAACCGAACGAGCGCCGTATTGGCATCGAGGTTCTGTAAAAAATGGGGCGAACGTGAACGTTCGAAGCGGCGGGAGAGTTAAGCTCACAACGTGTCACGTTCTAGCGTTTTGTGAGCGTGTAGATCTTCTATTTTTGGCCACGAGATTGTGTGTCTGGCACTTTTCACCACAAGGTGGCAGCCTCCAAGAGAAAACAAACAAATACTAAGAGAATACATCATTTCTCAAAAAAACAAAAACACATAAGGGGGTCTAATGAAGTACCGTCAACCTCCTAGACACATGAAAAACAGAAAAAGTACAAAACTATGGCACCACCTCTTTAAATGTGCTGTAAAGTTTGATTTGTTTTGATATTTTAACACTGTAAGCAGAGAGGGTACCTTCTTCATATTTAGTGGCCAAGCCACGCAGTGGCAAAGGCCACTCATTGATATTGGACTTTCTCATTATTCTTCCGCCACTTTTTCTCTAGTGGCTAGACCGTGCAGTCGCTTTTTACGAAACTCGGCAGTATGGCAGAGGACTATGCCAAATGGCTAAAACGCGAAGCTCGCAACAATTGGCCAAAGGGTGGCACTGTAGGAAGCCTTTGAAAAATGCAAACTTTGAACAGGTATAGCTCATGCTCTGTTTGAGGTACAACCATGAAACCTGTGTATACACTTATGCGTCTCCTCATGCCGAACAACTTTTACACTCTGACTTTTGACCTCTGACCTTTAGTTTTCCCACCATTTTGAATTATATGAAAAACAGTACAAATCTGTCTCCTCCTGGGATTTTCGCATCATGTGCGCGTTTATGTTTTACATAAACATTGGACCAATACGCTCAAACAGTCTGGTCGGATTTTCTTTAAAGTGAAACATTATTTCTTTTAATAATTCACTGAATATTGCAGTTTTATGCAAATGATTCTCCTGCCTCTAAATCATACATGCAAAGTGACACGTTCATGGCATTTGGCAAAGATGTAGAGGGATAGTCCAAATATCATGGAAACCAATCTTATTCCAATTGGCCAAAGGGGGGCACTATACGAAGCGTTTGAAAATTCAAACTTTAAACGGGCATGCCTCCTTTCGTTTAAAGACATGCAACTTGCTTACACGCGTGCCTTGACTCAAGCGGAAGTCATCTGTGTCTTTGTTAAGTAAGCTCCACCCTTAGATTTTCCGCCATTTTGAGCAGTTTGTAAAACGCTTGAACCCGCTTTTATTCTGGAATGTTTGCATCACGTCACGTGCACAGAACCTTTTTTTACAAGAACCTTGGACCAATATCTAAAGATCTGTCAGATCAGATTGTTTTTAAATTGAAACATTCTTTTTTAATAATTCAATGAATATTGCAGTTTTATGCAAATTATTCTTCTGCCTCTAAAACAAACATTCAAAGTAATATTTTCTCACTGTGCAGAGCTGTGCAGAGCTCACCTGGTAAGGCCTTTGTCTATCATTCCAGAGGTCCCCGGTTCAAGCCTTACCTCATGCATTTAAAATCTATTTCACAAAATATAGCCATGAAAACCCTGGTATTGCAATCAAACATGGCAACCCAACCAAACATGGCAACCTTTTTAAGCAAGGGTATAAATAATGGTTGAGTTGATGCCACTGCCTCCTCACTCAGTTTGTCGCATGGTCCATGCTGCTGGTTGCTGCCTTCAGTACTACATTCTGTGCCTATCTACTCAGCGTTGAGTTAACAGTGCGATGGTTTATTGTCAATGGCTTGATTGGTTTTGCTAAAATATGTTGAAATGGGTCTGCTAGTTTGATTTAGCAAAAAGGCATGCGATTTCCTCATTGTGCTAAAATGCTAGCAGAGAAAACAAATGCAGATCCACTGCTTGAGTTTTGATTATTCACTAAAGTGAATTTACTTTGAGTTTGTTTTAAAGTATTTGATTTGATTTTGAAGAAATTACTTTGAGTTTCTTTATCCACAAGTTTCCGCGGGAGTTTACTGGAGACGAGTTTCCACGAGTTTCCAACGCACTATGGGGCGTTGGAAACTCGTGGATAAAGTAATAATATTTGAGTGCTTTCATTTATCAGTTTATTCATTTATTGTTGCAAACCAGGGGAAGCTCAGCCTCACATGCCAGTGACTGGGTGTGGTCACACCTGCAGCCCATCGGACAATCATCAAGACAATCAGTACCAGCTCCCAGGTTGCTTATTTGGAGGCAGACAAAGAGATGCAGTGTAAGTGAGTTCATTATTCTGAACTGTGTGGAACGGGCAGATTGAACACGTCTTCACTACCTTGTGGCTCAACTGACTTTGTAATTATTCTGAAGCTCACCTCATTTCTCTCTCCCTCCCCCACCTAGGCTGGCTGAGCTCCCAACACCCCCAATTGGAATCCATAGTCACTGCTCTCTGCTCTGCCCACAGGACAGCAGCCCCATGTGAGCCCCTAAAGTTCCAAGTTTTTACCCCCAGCCCCCTTCCCCTCAACGTTTTTCAATAAAGACAATTTAAAGCTATACTGTGTAAGATGCTCAACTAGTGGTCAGTAGCCCTATAGCAAACCGCGGTCGCGTTTGCGTCTTTCGCCCGTTTTTCGTACCTTCACACCCCCGCGTCTGCCTCCACAACGCCGAGAGCTATCTTTAGAGGGGTCCCTGGTTCCTGTGCGTTCAGGCATTCCGGAGAAACGGACTACTTCACCCTGCCTGGTAGTCGAGATTACCTTTTGAGTAAAGAGACACACGGGCGACTACAAATATGGCGACCCCACTTCAAGATGCGCTGCGATTGGCCGGTAGTGTACCATGTGTGCATGATCGGCGATGTGATTGGGCAACGTATACACAACGTATACAGATGATGCAGATTACGTCATTTTGGCGCGAAATCCGGTCCACGGCCAGGATCATAGAAAACATATAAAGAGAAGGCTTCAGAAGCTGAAAATAACGGAGTGGGTGTTCTAAAACTTTAGCGATTTAACAGTTAGGACAATTTTAAGATTTGTTTTATAAAAAAGGTTACATGGTACAACTTTAAGTTTAGTTATGTCTGACTCTGCTAGCCACTTACAGAAAATAATGCTGCTATAATATTTTGCAAATCCTTTGTGTAAATAAACTGAATTTCAATACTATTGCATATTCTTTATCATGTTTCACAAAGCATCTGGGACTACAATACCAGTGGTGTAAAGGTAACTGAGTACATTTACTCAAGTACTATCCTTAGTACAATGTTGAGGTATTTTATACTTCACTTGCTACTCCAGTACATGCTCACGCGTTGCATTGCATTGTGAGCTTGTAGATCTGCTATTTTCAACATCTTTCAAGTTGATGCCAATACCTTTGTACTTTTATTCAAGTACATTTTGAACTCCGAACTTTTACTTGTAACAAGTATTTATCTCTATATTCACGTTATTCCTGGCCCCGCCCCCGGCATCCTGTTCATATCCTGAAAGAGGCGGAGGCTGAAAAAGCTGGCCTGAAAAACATCATTTGGTTTCCTGTTGTCCTTGCATTAAAGGGGAAGACCACCCATTTTCAATATTGAACTACAGTATTTCTTTAATATACCTTAGAGGAGTTGTGTGGATTTATTTTTTAAAGTTCCCCTTCTGTGTTGCCTAGAACTATTGCAAATCACAACTTGATGACATCACACATTGTACTTTACAATACAAACCCAAAAATCAATCCTCCAGTTCTAGGCAACACAGAAGAGGGGGAACTTTTTATTTATTTCACGCTACAGAAACAGGAGATAGGCTCCTGCCCTATGAGACTCATGGCTCGGCCGAGTCATATGGGTCTCATGGCTCAGCAAGGCGACTTACTATGTACAGCATCATAAACTGTCCAGGTGAATAGTATCACAGTATTTTATGTCTGTTGCATACAGTCTTTTGCATACATGTTGTGTAGAGGCCAATTTGGTCTTCTACCAATAGTGTGTGCCAGCGGCTACGTCATTGTAGTCCTTAGCGGCCATTTCTTGGGTCAAAACACAGGTGTTTCAATTGTTTGATTGCATAGAACTAATGCTATAGTCTAATCAGAACACCTATGTAAGGCTGTGTTTACCCAAGAAATGGCCGCTCTTAGAACTACATTTGGCACACCCTATAACTCCACCAATTAGTGCAAAACCTTGTATGCACACTTCCCAGAGGCCAAGGAAAAACCTGTGCCCTGCATTTTTCACATCTGCCATTTATAGAGCCACCAGAAGGCCGCCTTACAGTATGTAAAACACATTCTTCGATATTACTCCTTCAGATTTTATCCGAAAATCACACAAATCAGTACACAGAATCTACACAGTAATGTAATCATGACAGATTTGTCCGATATATTCTATCTAATTGGCTAACTTTGAATTCCAAGGTTTGCAGGATTGCTCCTTTTTGAACAAAATGTCTCAAATCATGAACGCAACCTGCTTTGTGTGTGAGATTTTTCACACATTCCTACTAGGCCAAGGAACAGATACCACCCTTCTCACATTGGCCTGTTATAGCGCCACCAGCGGGTCAACTTTTGCAAAACACATTTTTGGAACAAAATGCCTCAAGTCCTGCATGCAGCATCCGATTGCCGTGAAAGGCCCAAGAACGCATGGCACCCTTTTCTTTTCGGCCTATTATAGAGTCACCAGTAGGCCAAAAAAAAACAAACCTACCTGTTCGGAAGAACACTGCTTCTAGTTTTTCTTTGATTTCTTCTTTGCTTTCCCTTAATGCTTTTTTGCTTTCCTGCTTTTTATGGCTTGGACACTTTATCGCTGCTTGCAGCTATATTCTTTCTTATCGTCATACTCCTGGCACTGGCTGTCGCTGTAATGCTGACTGTTAACTATTAAGTAAGGTGGAAACATTTATTGTAGAGCTTTGGTCTGGTGTTTGCTGCTTTTGAAAACAGTCATATTTCTATCTTACCACTTTGTGGAGGTGGAAAATTTGAGGAGGTCTTTCTCTCCTTTATGTGGGACTCCATGAACAACATTATGTCATAAAATTCATTATTATCCAAGGGGCCACACAGGAAATAAGCTTTTTGATCTTCTATGGGGTCTTTTTGACATAATGTACACATAGGCCTATCGAGTCAATGAATGGATCCCAATATATGTGAGTGAGTGAGTGTGTGTGTGTGTGTGTGTGTGTGTGTGTGTGTGTGTGTGCTTATGTTTTAAGCATGTTCTAATCATGTAGGCTACTTAACTTCACTTAAACCTTCTTTTTAACAAATAGCCTATTTAAAACCGAGGTGCCCACTGCCCACTACCCATAAACCTCCTGTTACGCATGTAATAACGTCCAACGTTATATTTACTTACCATCAAGGACCTCGCAAAATGCCCTGTCTCGGTACTCCCCCTTATAATAATATGGATGCCTTTTATTATATATCACATCCAGGGGTGTCACACCAAATTCTGGGCCCTGGGTACAAGGATTCACTGCGGTTCCCCCACGAATGTTAACTACTGCGCGTTTATTGTGATTAATGGTGATTTCAACCATGCCTCATTGACTCGGACACTTACTGGGTTTACACAGTATGTGAGGTGTGCGACCAGGGGAAATAGAACACTGGACCTCATGTATGCTAACGTTAAGGATGCCTATAGCTCCATGGCTCTTCCACCCCTTGGCACCTCTGACCATGACCTGGTCTGCCTGACACCTACCTACATGCCTGTTTGTAGGCGGCAGCCACCTACCACCAGGACAGTACAGGTTTGGTCTGAGGAGGTCGAGGCCAGGTTACAAGACTGCTTTGAGGCTACGGACTGGGACCTTTTTTATAATGACTTTGGTGATGACATTGATGGCCTGACTGAGTGTGTCACTCTCTACATCAAGGCATGTGAGGAGAGCATTGTCCCTACCAAGACGGTGCGCTGTTTTTCCAACAACAAGCCGTGGATCACCAAAGACATTAAAGACCTCCTGAACCGCAAGAAACAGGCCTTTAGGGCTAGGAACAGGGAGGAAGCGCATGCCATCCAGAAGGAACTGAAGAGGCAGCTAAGGAGAGCACGTAGGGACTACAAGGACAAGGTGGAGAGTAAGCTGGAGTCCAACTCAAGCAGAGAGGTCTGGCGCGGCTTGAAAAACATCACGGGTCAGGGAAAAGGGGCGGCTGTGGTTGAAGGCGGGCGTCAAAAAGCTGATGAGTTGAATCAGTTTTTCAACCGCTTTGATACATCTGATCCCACCCCCCTCTCCCTCCCCCCCCCATCCGGGGAGCCAGCCGCTGACCACCACCCCCGTCTCCCCCCCTCCGCCCTACAGCCTGACTCCGGCACGGTCCAGTTCTCCAGGTACGAGGTCAGAGGGGAGTTGAGGCGCCTGTCGGTGAGGAAGGCAGCAGGGCCGGACGGGATCAGGCCAAGGCTACTCAAGACTTGTGCTGAGCAGCTTGACGTGGTGTTCACACACCTCTTCAACCTTTCCATGTGGAGGAGCAAGTTCCCACAGCCGTGGAAAACAGCATGCATTATCCCACTTCCTAAAAAAGCCCGCCCCAGCGCCCTTAACGACTTCAGGCCTGTAGCCATGACGGCTCACGCCAGTAAGGTCCTAGAGAGGCTCTGCCTGAGACGCCTGAGACCGCTGGTCAAGGACTACGTCGACCCTCTCCAATTCGCCTACCGGGCCAAGATGGGAGTCGAGGATGCAGTCATCCACCTTCTTCACAGGGCCTACACACACCTGGAAAAGTCGGGGGGGTACGTACGGATTACCTTCTTTGACTTCTCCAGTGCGTTCAACACAATACGGCCGTCTAGGCTGGCGGAGAAGTTAGCGGCCATGAGGGTGCAACCGGACCTGATTGCTTGGATCACAGACTATCTGTCGGGCAGGCCCCAGTATGTCCAGCTTCATGACTGCAGGTCCATGGTGCTCACTAGTAACACTGGTGCCCCCCAAGGGACGGTACTGTCCCCCTTCCTTTTTACCCTCTATACCACCGACTTCAGTTACAACACGGAGTCTTGCCATCTCCAGAAGTTTTCTGATGACTCCACTATCATGGGCTGCATCGGGAAGGAAGGAGATGAGGAGGAGTATAGAGGCACAGTCAAGAACTTTGTTGCCTGGGCTGAGGAGAACCACCTCCTGCTCAATGCGGGCAAGACTAGGGAGCTTGTTGTGGACCTGCGACGCAGGAAAAACCTGCCCCCCCATACTCCCATCACCATCAAGGGCAACGTGGTGGAAATGGCTGGTACCTACAAGTACCTGGGGGTCCACCTGAACAACCGACTGGACTGGGCGGACAACGCAGATGCGCTCTACAAGAAGGGCCAGAGCAGACTTTTCTTTCTGAGGAGGCTCAGGTCCTTCGACGTGTGCAGGATACTGCTGACACAGTTTTACCACTCCATAGTGGCCAGTGCTCTGTTCTTCTCTGTGGCCGTCTGGGGCGGTGGTCTCAGGAAGGCCGACAAGGACAAACTCAACAAAATTGTGAGGAAAGCCAACTCTGTTGTAGGAGGGGGACTTGACAGCCTGGAAGTGGTGGCGGAGAGAAGGATGAGCAGCAAGCTGTTGTCCATCCTGGACAACCCCTCCCACCCCCTCTTCCGTGAGCTGAGCCTGAGGAGAAGTGTTTTTAGCCAGAGACTCACACTCCCTCTAATTAAGACTGATAGGTTTGGTGGCTCTTTCGTGCCGGCTGCCATTAAGGTGTATAATAGGAACTTATGAAGCTTGTGATCTAGGACTTATGAAGCTACATTGTTAACTTTGAAATTACATCTGGCATAGAGTAACTGCTAGGTCTTTTTTCTGTGCACTTTATTTGCTTTGCACTTTATTCTGCCGTGCACTTTTATCTCTGCTGTGCACTTTATCTCTGCTGTGCACTTACGTAGTACCCGCATGAAGTATTAGCAGGCAAGGAATTTTTGGTAGCATTTTAAGTGTTTTATCTAGGGAAGTGCTTTTTAGCCGTTTTAGTGATGTGCTTAGCGTGTGTTGGGGTTGATACTGTTCTTGTGTATGTATGTGTATCGTGTTTCCCTTACTTGTTGAGCTCCTGTGAGAACTATGAATTTCCCCATGTGGGATCAATAAAGTCTATCGTATCGTATTGAAAAATAGCAGATATACAAGCTCACAGCGCGGCACAGAGTGCCACGCTGTGAGCTTGTAGATCTGCTATTTTTGAAAAATCATGAATATGGGTGGTCAAACCTTTTCATGCAAGGACCCCCAAGATGAGATGTATTTGGCCATGGACCCCCATCTCAAAATATTTAGTTCCAGGGACGCCCCAGATGCAAAATTTGAGTTACAAATATTCACTTAAAAATCACACCCGTGTGAACTGAGCGGTGGTCGTGGAGGCTGCGCAACAGCAAAACATATATATATATGTGTGTGTGTGTGTGTGTGTATGTGTGTGTCTGGCCTGGCCTGAACAACATCGCCCCTCCCTTAACATGTGTGGTCAAAAAAGGTCCTGCAGGCTACAGACACGGACACATACAGACCCACACACACCGCCACGTATAGGAGCGTTGTGACCACCGCTCAAAAATACATATATTCAAAGATTTTCACACATTTTCACGACTTCAAAAAATAATAGCAGATCTACAAGCTTGCAGTGCGGCACTCGGTGCCACGCTGTGAGCTTGTATATCTGCTATTTTTCAATAGCTAAAGTTACTAGGCCCCTCCACCTTGCACCCTAGTAACTCAGTCCCACTTTCCCCCCCAGTGTGACGCCCCTGATGCTGACACTAAGTATCAACGCCTCATCGCTCATGAAGCACTGAAACCGCTCCATTTCGGCTCCCGATGCTTGTGCATTGAATCTGTGCAATATATACTTGGATGGACACAGAACATCAGTGCAGCCTTGTCAACTAGAATAATTGACAAATCTGGGACTGGTTGTCTGATTGTGGCCATACAATTAGGCCTACCCATGCTCATCCAGTCATAGTGATTGCCAGTGAGACCCCACCCAAAGGGGTCCGGTTGTAGATAAATTAGGGCAATAGGCTACTAGGGAAACAGTTATCAGTCATGAAAGAGGATAAGCTACACTGTATTGACCGATATACAAGAGTGGGCACTAAGGATGGCACCTCGCTGTTAAATAGTATGTTAAAAATATATATCGGCCTATAAATAAACTACAATAAAAAATACTTTCCTTGCATTTATCATAGTCTCTTATACCGAATCTCCAGTTCAGTGTGTTGCTGCGCTTTCCAGACCAGTGCTACAGTCACCCTGTCACTGCCAATACGAAATAAACAGGGCACCTTTATTGTACAACCTATACTAAAGCTTTAGATGCAGAATCCTTTGTGTGTAAGCCTATAGCTATGCTATCTACTTTGGCTATGCCTACTGTATTTCTGTAATAGCTATGACACAATGCACACACCTTGGGTTCTAACGCATATATAGGGCCAGGGCTAAATTTATTCCGGTGATGCATTTATTTTATTTATGCGTATATATGGTATATATATATTTCGTTTCTTTGGTAGCAGCTTTTGACTTTGCAACAATGGCAGAATAGCCTACTAGCCCAAGTCTACATGACAAAAAATAGGCTATAGACTCCAATTGTATTAACACACACAATTGTATTTACATTCAATCAATCACATCTGTGTAGTTTAACTATGTAGCGTAGCCTATGACGTGTAAAAAATATACATTAAAAAAAAAGACAAAACGTAGGCTATAGACTCCAATTGTATTAACACACACAATTGTATTTACACATTCAATCAATCACATCTGTGTAGTTTCACTATGTAGCCTAAGACATGTAAAAAAAAGTAGGCTATAGATTCCAATTCTATTAACACACACAACTATATTTACACGTTGAATTAATCACATTTCTAATGCTAATGCTAACACCAAACGTCACACAAGGTTGCACACACAGGCACACTTAAAATGTCTTCGAAATTTTCTTTTCTAGTTACAAACTAATTTCCATGAATTAAACCACATAAAAATAATGACAATATTTCTACACAAACATCAGCATTCGACTATTTATGATGATATTTAGAAGTTTTGATGTGTCTATTTAAGTTAGTCTTAGTTACAAACACTCTCTCACACAGGTCACAGCGGTACGGTTTTTCTCCCGTATGTGTTTTCTGGTGAAGTTGGAGATACTTTTTCTGACCGAATGTTGTCCCACACTGGTCACAGCGGTAGGGTTTCTCTCCTGTATGTGTTCTTATGTGCAGTTTGAGATGATGGATTACCCTGAAATCAGTCCCACAGTATTTACAGTGATAGGGCTTCTCTCCTGTATGGATTCTCTTGTGCTGTTTGAGATGACTGTTTTGGTGGAATCTTTTCCCGCAATGCTCACAGTGGTAGGGTCTCTCTCCCGTGTGAGTTCTCTGATGAAGGCCTAGTTCACCGCTCCTGCTGAACGCTTTATCGCACACGTCACAGTGATAGGGCTTCACTCCTGTATGAAGCCTCTTATGCAGTCCGAGGGTCTGGCTTGTGGCAAAGTATTTTCCACACTGCTCACAGTGGAAGGGCTTCTCTCCTGTATGCGTTCTCTGGTGCTGTATAAGATGAGTGCCCTGGCTGAACCTTTTCCCACACTGGTCACAGTGGTAGGGTTTCTCTCCCGTATGAACTCGCTGGTGTTTTATTAGATCGACTTTCTGGCTGAACCCTTTCCCACACTCGTCACATCGGTGGGGCTTCTCTCCTGTATGAACTAGCTGGTGCATTTTTAGGCTTGCCTTCTGGCTGAAACCTTTCCCACACTGGTTACAGTGGTACTGGTAGGGTTTCTTTCCTGTATGAATTTTCTGGTGAAGTTTGAAACTAGTGGAGTGCCGGAACCTTTTCCCACACTGGTCACAGTGGTAGGGTTTTTCCCCTGTATGAATTTTCTGGTGAATTTTGAGACCTTGTGGTTGACTGAACTTTGAGTCACATTTATCACAATGGTAAAGTTTCTCTTGATTATGAATTAACCGGTGCGTATTGAGGGCACTGCTCTGGTTGAAACTTTTCTCACACTGGTCACAATGGTAAGGCCTCTCTCCTGTGTGAATTCTCTTGTGCTGTTTGAGGGAACTGCTCTGGCTGAAACTTGACCCACACTCGTCACAATGGTAGGGCTTCTCTCCTGTGTGAATTCTCTGGTGCTTCTCGAGATCTTTCTTAAATCTGAACGCTTTCCCACACTGGTCATGGTCACAGCCGTAGGGTTTTTCTGCTCTATGAGTTCTCTGATGGATAGTGAGTTTCTTGCTTGTGAAGAAGTCTTTTCCACATTGGTCACAGTAGGTATGTTTCTTCACTGGCAGTTGGGCAGGAAAAAGATCTGGAATGGGGAATGAGGGCAAAAATAAACCATAAATGTTTTGAAATAACATATACGCTGTGTTGTATTACCAACTGATAATATTTTAATACTAGAAAAGAACATTTCGAAGACATTTTGATTGTGCCTGCAGCTCGCTAAGTATGTGCAACCTTGTATAGCAGTTGGTGTTAGCATTAGCATTAAAGGTGATACACCATGCATTTAAAAAGTATTTATGTCATATTGTTTATGTCCCAAAAACGTTTTTCAAAAGGTTTGAGTCTAAATTACCACTCCTGAATAGAGAGCCTTTCTCATTTTGAATGGCTCTCAGAGCATTTTCAGCTGCAGTACCACCTTTGGCCTGAACTGCGCCACCCCCCAAAAATCCTTTTGAAAAAAAAAAAAAAAAAAAAAATTTTTCTTCAAAAACGGCCGATTGTGACGTCACAATCGGCAGCAAATCTGGATAGCCTGTTTTGAGAACCCGTGGGATACTTTTAACCTTCGCCTTCTCAAAACCAGAGAAAGACACAACGGTCAGAAATGGGACTTTGTGAGGATAGAAGGTGCTAGTGGGACCCCAAAAAAAGGTTTTAAAATAGGAAAAGTGAAATTTCATGGTGTATCACCTTTAAAATTAACATTTTTTAACATGAGCATTAGCGGTTAGCCGTTGGGACTGTGGGACCACCCACTGAGTTTGAGACCAGTAACGTGTTGGGAAGTGGAGACAAAATGAAGGCAGAGGGGGCAGGGCTTAACTCATTCCCTGCTAGGCCCGATAGTCCCGTGAATATTTTAATGTCTCTACCTGCCAGGCCCAATAGTCCCGAGAATTTCCCGGTTTAGAAAAAAAGAAAATCATTCTTTTTACCCCCAAAAATTTAGTAGAAATGATAGCAATCGCGAAATTGCATGTTTAACCCCCATAGCAACCCCATCTTTCAAAGATGGCAGCCATCTTTGTTTACATTTTAGGAAAACATAATGGCTGCTATCTCATGAATGGCGTCACATAACTCTGCCATACTTTTGCCTAGCAACGTCATTTAATCTTTAAAATGCACACACAACTTTGGTCTTTTTCCGGCCAATAGGGATGAGCTGTAATTGAATACGCCCCGCCCACTCTGTAACAGGAAGTGCTCTTCGCCAAACAGGAAGTGCCTCTATATCTTATCAACTGTTTGTCGTACAGATGCGTGGGTGGCGTCAGATGACTTGATTAAGAGTCATTAACCTTAATTGCAGCTTCCTTCATCATACAGGAAGTGCCCTTTGCCAAACAGGAAGTGCCTCTATATCTCATGAACCATTTGTTGTACAGACGCGTGGGTGGCGTCAGATGACTTGATTAAGAGTCCTTTATCTTAACTCATACAGTGCCAGGCGACTTTTAGAGCAACTTTCTCACTATGGGCTTCCCTGCCAAGCGACTTTGGGCGACTTTTACTTAATCTAGTGAACATGATTTCAATCGCGATTTTGCATGTTCCACCCCCATACAACCCCATCTAACATACAGGGCAGCCATTTTTGTTTACATAACATGTAAAACATAATGGCTATTATCTCAAGAATGCCTGAACGGATTTCCAATCTTTTTTTTTGTTTGAAAGCTGTGAACAGCCTGCACAAACATGGTGCATGATCTGTGCATGGGTGTGCATGATCTGTGCACTACAAATTACATGGAAGTCTATGGAGAGGGCTGGCACTAATGCCACTCGAGGGCATTTTTAATTGGCAGTAAGTGAGTTAATTGCTGCTTCCTTCGCCAAACAGGAAGTGCCCTTTGCCAAACAGGAAGTGCCTCTATATCTCATGAACCATTTGTCGTACAGACGCGTGCGTGGCGTCATATGGCTTGATTAAGAGTCCTTATTTTAACCTTAATTGGTACTTCCTTCGCCAAACAGGAAGTGCCCTTCGACAAACAGGAAGTGCCTCTATATCTCATGAACCGTTTGTCGTACAGACGCGTGGATGGAGTCATATGAATTGATTAAGAGTCCTTAACCTTAATTGGTGCTTCCTTCGCCAAACAGGAAGTGCCTCTATATCTCATGAACCGTTTGTCGTACAGACGCGTGGGTGGTGTCATATGACTTGATAAAGGCTTCCTTCGCCAAACAGGAAGTGCCCTTCTCCAAAAAGGAAGTGCCTCTATATCTCATGAACCGTTTGTCGTACAGTCGATAATGTTAAAGCTAATGCAAAAAAAAATGCTAATGTTAAAAAATCTTACGCTAATCTAATGCTTATGCTAACACAAAAAAAAATCTAACGCTAATGCTAACACCAAACACGCTTAGTGAGCTGCAGGCACACTTAAAATTTCGTAGAAATTTTCTTTTCTAGTTAAAGTTGGCCACCCCTGCTCTATGATTATTCTGACAGCACCTCAAAAAATATTTAAAGGTGATACACCGTGAAATTTCACTTTTCCTATTTTAAAACCTTTTTTTGAGGTCCCACTAGCACCTTCTATCCTCACAAAGTCCCATTTCTGACCGTTGTGTCTTTCTCTGGTTTTGAGAAGGCGAAAGTTAAAAGTATCCCACAGGTTCTCAAAACAGGCTATCCAGATTTGCTGCCGATCGTGACGTCATCATCGGCCGTTTTTGAAAAAAGATATATATTTTTTTTTTCAAAAAAAACTTTTTTTTTTTTCAAAAAGATTTTTTTTTTTTTTTCATTTTTCTTTTTTTTTTTCAAAAAGATTTTTTTTTTTTTTTTTTCATTTTTCTTTTTTTTTTCAAAAGGATTTTGGGGGGGGGGGGGGGGTGGCGCAGTTCAGGCCAAAGGTGGTACTGCAGCTGAAATGTTCTGAGAGCCATTCAAAAATGAGAGAGGCTCTCTATTCAGGAGTGGTAATTTAGCCTCAAACCTATGTTTTTGGGACATAAACAATATGACATAAATACTTTTTAAATGCATGGTGTATCACCCTAACCCTTTCACAATTCTTTTTTATATAAATATGATGATTCACCCTCTATATTTCAGAATTCTGTATAATAATAGTATCCTGCTCCTCCATACCTGAGGCAGAGAATCCAAGGAATTCTTCCTCATCACTTTCTTCTTCAAACATCTGGAGGATCTGTTGATCTGGTTCTCTCTCCATGGCTTGAGGAACACATTAGAGAGAGGGAACACTTAGCATGATTAAATGTATCACACATTAGAGAGAGGACAACATCATCTTGATAGTATAATATTCTAATCCCCTGCCCCTTTTATGTAAATATACCTTATGATTCTACTGAGCTTTCCCCCCCCCCTCCTCTGTAGTGGATATTTGTTGGATTGTATTGCATGCTTTCACACTTGCACTGTGATAGTGAAAATGTGTATTTATCACTCTTGCATAGATATATATTTCATGTGCTTGTTCATATTAGGTAGCCAGCATGTCTATCGGGTGATTAAACGTAGGTGATCGGTGATTGGTGATCGGTTCCAAAAAACCTGATCGGACCATCTCTAGTGGAGTCATATGAATTGATTAAGAGTCCTTAACCTTAATTGGTGCTTCCTTCGCCAAACAGGAAGTGCCCTTCGCCAAACAGGAAGTGCCTCTATATCTCATGAACCGTTTGTCATACAGACGCGTGGGTGGTGTCATATGACTTGATAAAGGCTTCCTTCGCCAAACAGGAAGTGCCTCTATATCTCATGAACCGTTTGTCGTACAGTCGATAATGTTAACTCTTATTCTGCCAGATTATTTATTTATTTATTGGGTCTGGTGCCATCAAAAAGCGGCTTACCTTTGCAACGTTATAGTAGATTGATAGACTTTTTTTTTCTTTTTTGCCTGGCAGGTCTGCGCTTTCGCAGACCAGCCAGCAGAGGGTGGCGTAATGCCATTAATGTGAATTTGGCCGCTCCGTCTTGCCATAGATTGGGAACATACATTGGCCACAAAGCCCCAGGGCCAGAGAAAAACAACACGGAAGAGAATTGGTCTCCGTTGATGTTAACGCATAATGGATTTTTATGACCATCACTGCTCGCGATGTGATTACAGTACACGGCGGCGCGACCCCTCATCAGCTTAAGGACATCAATAAGGTAAACGAACGAACGGCCGTATTGGCGTGCCGTTCTACAAAGAATTGGGGCGAACGGGAACGTCCAAAGCAGTATAAGAGTTAAAGCTAATGCAAAAAATGCTAATGTTAAAAAATCTTACGCTAATCTAATGCTTATGCTAACACCAAAAAAATCGAACGCTAATGCTAACACCAACTGCTACACAAGGTTGCACACGCTTAGTGAGCTGCAGGCACACTTAAAATTTAGTAGAAATTTTCTTTTCTAGTTAAAGTTGCCCAACCCCTGCTCTATATGATATGACACCACCTCAAAAAATATTTAAGACCTTTCACATTTTTTTTTTAATATAAATATGATGATTCCCCCTCTATATTTCAGAATTCTGTATAATAATAGTATCCTGCTCCTCCATACCTGAGGCAGAGAATCCAAGGAATTCTTCCTCATCACTTTCCTCTTCAAACATCTGGAGGATCTGTTGCTCTGGTTCTCCCTCCATGGCTTGAGGAACACATTAGAGAGAGGGAACACTTAGCATGATTAAATGTATCACACATTAGAGAGAGGACAACATAATCTTGATAGTATAATATTCTAATCCCCTGCCCCTTTTATGTAAATATACCTTATGATTCTACTGAGCTTTTTTCCCCCCCCTCTTCTGTAGTGGATATTTGTTGGATTGTATTGCATGCGCATCACTCTTGCATAGATATATATTTCATGTGCATGTGCTTGTTCATATTAGGTAGCCAGCATGTCTATGGGGTATTAGTTTGGTTAAAATGTCTGAGCCTCTGAGGCTGTTATCAGCATTGTTTTGGTGGAATCTCTCACAGAAAGCCATAATTAAGTGTGCCTGCCATGCAATGGCAAAACACTTAATGTCTCCACAAATTTCAGCACGTAATAACTGCCGCACAATTTATGCCACCCCCGCAATATCAAAACGTGCGGCTCGGCCGGGAATGGGTTGCTATTACTTTTCTTTCCGATCTGTGTTACCATTGCTACGTAATTCTTAAAAAACGACGCTCAAAAACCCCCATTGACTTTGAAGGGGGACTCTGAAAAAAACCCAGAAACTTTGGCCCCACATTACTCTGCCATACTTTTGCCTAGCAACGTCACTTAAACTTTAACCCTGCAATGCCCAAATTAATTTCTACTGCCCCAAAACAAAACAAAACAAAAAAAAAATCAGATGTTGTAGGAGTCCTAATCACAGGAAAATGTAACATTAAAAAAAATAAGATTGTTTTTGTAAGGTTTTATAGCCATAAATCATAAATCATGCTCTAATTTGCATTTTGGGGATATTTCTCACAATAATAACATATGTACATGTTCTAGACATTCTAACGATCACGAAAAACAATATTACAGGCATTTTACTTATGTTTTTGTGAGGAATAGCTTCAGTTAAAAAGTGAGATGTTGTTCGTCCAGGCGCTGGAATTTCAACTTCTCTGGGAGGTGTGAATGTCAGCCTCTGTGGTAGGTATTTATATGCAAATATCGTGGCCAATGGCATTCTAAACAATAGGATTTAATGGTGATGTTAATGTGAAAAAAGAACAGGAAAACACCAAAAACATTTTTTTTAAATGATTTAAAAAACGTTGCCAAAAAGCAACGCTGGGCCTTGCAGGGTTAAAATTCACACACAACTTTGGTCTTTTTCCGGCCTATAGGGATGAGCTGTAATTGATTAAGCGCCGCCCCCTCTTTAACAGGAAGTGCCCTTCGCCAAACAGGAAGTGCCTCTACGTCTCATGGACCGTTTGTCGTACAGACGTGTGGGTGGTGTCATACGACTTGATTAAGAGTCCTTGAGCTTAATTGGTGCTTCCTTTGCCAAACAGGAAGTTCCCTTTGCCAAACAGGAAGTGCCTATTTATCTCATGAACCGTTTGTCGTACGGATACGTGGGTGGTGTCATATGACTTGATTAGTTAATCAGTTAGTGCCACCCCTTTCACCACTAGAGGGCGCCCAGTGGCCATAGAAAATCCCATAGAGATATGCTGGTATATGCAGAAGCCCTGCAGCCATGACTTGCCTGAACACTTTCCTTTGTGCATGTACAGGAAGAGGATGAAGTTAGCTATTGGCTACCAAGCATTTTAGAAGCCTTATTTTCGTCAACTTAGCCATGATTAAACCTTGCACACCTCATGCATGGGAAAAAAACAGAGAAGAATGAGCTCTAAAAAATCCAATGCAATCCTGGATTGCATTGGAGTGGATTTGTGCAGTTTGTTCACAGCTTTCAAACAAAAAAATCCGATTGGAAATCCGTTCAGGCATTCTTGAGATAATCGCCATTATGTTTTACATGTTATGTAAACAAACATGGCTGCCCTGTATGTTAGATGGGGTTGTATGGGGGTGGAACATGCAAAATCGCGATTGAAATCATGTTCACCAGATTTGATGGGGTCCAAAAAAAAAAAAAAAAAATTTTCGGGATCGGCACTCTGCGATACGATAATAAAGCCGAACTAGTTCGGGATTGGCACTCAATGAGTTAAGAGTCCTTCAGCTTAATTGGTTTAACTTAGCCCCGCCCCCTCTTCTGATAGGCTGAAGCTTTATTTGTCCATAACCCCACTTCCCAATGGCTAACCGCTAATGCTAACCGCTACTCCCGCTAATGCTAAAGCTAAAAATGCTAATGGTAAAAATGATAATACAAAAAATGGTAATGCTAACAAATGTAAATGTAAATAAAACAGTACATACCTATCCTGTACAGCTTTACTTTAGGTTGCATCCTTGAATCAAACAGTCCATGTGCCTGGTCCATCTCTTGCTGTTCCTCTGACTGTGTTAATGATCTTTTGCCAGAATCTGTTTGACTCCTCATGGATGGCTTTTCCTTTAATGATTCAGGGTTTTGATACAGCTTGCTGCTCAAAGATAATCTCTGTCCTTCCACATGTTGCATCTCGTGTGATTCCAGTGTGTTCACAACTGTCTCATAATCCCTGTTCCCCCAGTCATCACTGTCATCAGTATCAGATTCAGAACAGTGTGAAGAGAGGAGCTGGTCATCAATAGTTGGTTGTGATGCTCGTATTGTCATGTGTTCAGTTGAGGTGCTGGCTTGAGGCTCTGCCTCTCTGTCTTCATCATCTTCACTCTTCGCAACCAATGTCAATGATGACCCTGCAGCCTCCCCTGAGCTTAGAAACATCTCCTGCTGTTCCTCTTTAATCTGAGGAGGTTCTGGTTTCACCTGGACCGGACTGGGACTCCTCTCCTGTTGTTCCTCTTTAATCTGAGGAGGTTCTGGTTCCTCCTGGACCAGACTGGGACTCCTCTCCTGCTGTTGAGAGGAAACCTTCTCTTTACTTACAGGAAGGATGGTGAGGTCTAGAAGGAGGAAAGTGAACATCAGGGTAGAGCACTTCATAATTATTTTGGAAAACAGTCACCAGAACCAAAGAAGGGTGTTTTTGATTGATCTAATATAGTTAAAATAGAGTTGGAGTTACAATATATGGGAAGGGGGCGTGCATGATGAAATGAATATACAATATCTAAATACTGAATCAAGCAACTTAAAAACTGTCTGGGTGCTTCCAAAAGCCTCAGCAGACGATACAATGATCAAAAGTTGTTTTGAAAGTCAAATGTCCTTTTAATACGTAGGCCTATTTATTAACCCACAATATACTGTAAGGCCTATAACAAATTGTATTTAAAGTGTACTTGCATAATGGGAAAAGTGTAGTGTTGTCATAAATATGCGCATTACCTTGCAGTCACATCTGCAATTTAATTAGTTCATGAGTCCATATTTGTTTTCTTTACATATTAAATCCCAGTTTATAGGCATTTTAAGCTTCCCAGCAGCCATCGTGGACAGAATCTTGAATATGATGCCTTTCCAGAAGTATTTAGTATGTTATTTAGCATACCCAATAGTAATATAATCTTTCCATTACCTGGGGTTTCAACAATATACATGACCTATCTTATATCGGATTCATTGCAAACAGACCACAATACAGAGAATCGGTGCATTTATTGTAAGAGAGTTACCTTTATTGATCCCACAGTCGTCTGTATCAATGTGACGCTGCATGTTGTCATAACAGGCATCTCCAACATCTCTGACATCCATCAGGTTGGCTCCTTCTAGCAGGGCCTAGAACAGAATATAAGCCTGTGTGACAGGAGGAGGAGATGGAATAGATGGTCAAAAAGAAACACCTGTTTGCACATTACCGTTTTTATGGGTAATTTTATGGCAATAAAGGCTTTTTTATGCATTTATTCATAGGGCAGAAGGTCGACAGGAAATGGGAAGATTGAAGGGGAGTGACATGCAGCAAATGTGTATAACATATATTTACAAATAATAGCCTGATTTGGACCCCGGGCGTTTAAAAGAACCAGGCGACTATTTGCAACAGGATTTTATTTATATTTGCACCGGGCTTTACTCGAACCCAAATCAGGATGAATTCAAAATAAAATAAAAGCAAATAATAGCACCAGCGTTTACACAAATCAGGCGTTTATTTGAACGAGGCGTTTAATACGTAAAATGTTGTCAGACCCCCGGCGGGTATTATTAAGTAGTCGGCAGCTATTTGCAAAAGGGCCACAATTTGGAAATGTACAGTGTATATCCAAATGAGGTCCTCCTTATGTTCCCAAGGTTCCATGTTCCCCACTTCCCCCAAAAAAGGTTCCATGTTCCCAAGGTTCGTTGTTCCCCATCCCCCCTCCCCACCCAAAAAAAGGTTCTATGTTCCCCACTCAAATGCAGGAAATGATGGGACATCTGGGCCCTAAGGACATGTGGGCAATCGCAATCGTAATTTAGGTGCCCACTCGTCCGGTTGTGTTAAATGCCTGCATCCCTAGTGCCCAGATGTCCAAGTGCCCACTCGTCCAGATGACAGTCATAAGAATATGGTGCCCAGATGTCCCTAGTGCCCCCCCTGTCCCACTAGTATTCGTAATTTCTTCCCATTATGTTCCGTTGTGTGTGTTTAGAGTTGCTATTAATAATTCGAAATGTATGTTTTCATGCATTTTTGGATGAGCGCGGAACAAAACATTTTTTTTGTCAAAAAGCAATTAAATTGCTCTTCTCATAGCCTACGATCATAGAGCATACTGTATAATGAAGGGAAAAAAATACAATATAATCATCGATTATTTGTATGACAATTAATCTCCAGGAATTCCTAATCGTGACAGCCTTACTGGCTGCCCAGGCGGCCTCACTAACCACTCAGGTATGGCTGAATAATGACAGAACCCATTCATCATCCTCAAATTGATAGTGTTCCAGTTTTATCTGCTCATTCCAATTCCACTTGCAATGATTACTATCACAATACAGAGCTATTTAACACTGTTAATGAACAGACACTCTATAGCAGGGTTGTCAAACGTGCGGCCCGCAGGGCGTTTGTGGCCCGGGGAGAGGTCCAATGTGGCTCAGGACATGAGTTTCAAATTTGAAATGTAATTATTGTATTTCCAAATGGATTATTGGGGCTTCTTTAACAAAAATAAATAAATAAAAAATAAATAGTATATTTTTTCACCACTCATACCACATTTATTGTAGCCTAAAACTGTACTTCCAATAATTAAAGTCAATAATTAAAACTAAAGTCATATATTTTAGTTATACAGTAGCAGTGACTGAGGCCCCTTTCAGATGAAAACAGGCGTCACTGTAAACGGCTAAGAGCCGTTTAGTTTTCATTTTTTGATGTGGTCTTTAGATGAAAACGCAATTTGTCCCTAAACGCGGTAATTTGCATGCCAGGTCGCTAGGTGGCGCATGTCGCCATGACCGCACTGCCCAAGTTCCGTTCTACTTCCTAGCAGCCAGCAAAGAAGTCCTCCTCAGTCAGTCACCACAACGCACTGCCGTCACACAGCACAGGCAGACTGGCCGGCTGGCTAACTAAAAATGCTTAAAAAGTTTGTTCCAGACGGTCGGAACAGACACATGTACCATACACATCCCGGGACTATATTTATTCCTTATGATACGATACAGAAAAAGGCGTTCACTTCACGTTTCATTTCAACACAGAGGACTGGAGTCAATGCCTTTACTGCAGCTTATGGAGGGGATGATGATGATTACACACAGACGGCGACGAGCTATAGATGTTGGATCGTGTCAGGATAGGCTACTGTTACCATTTTCAGCGTCGGCTATTTTTGCAGTTGTCTGCTATTTTCACAACGCACCGCGACGCGTTGTGAGCTTGTAGGTCGGCTATTTTCACAACGCACCGCGACGCGTTGTGAGCTTGTAGATCGGCTATTTTCACAACGCACCGCGACGCGTTGTGAGCTTGTAGGTCGGCTATTTTCACAACGCACCGCGACGCGTTGTGAGCTTGTAGATCGGCTATTATCACAACGCACCGCGACGCGCTGTGAGCTTGTAGATCGGCTATTTTCACAACGCACCGCGACGCGTTGTTGTGAGCTTGTAGATCGGCTATTTTCAAATAGCTACGGTATTTAGGGCTAACGTTAGCAAATAAATGTACTTAATAGTTACTTTACAGTTTTGAACTGATGTTTAAAAAGCAATTATTAAATTGCTCTTCATTAACACGTTGCAAGCCGCGGCAGAACCCTCTGAACAGAGGTAGCGCCGAAGAAATAAGCCATTTATTTACAAACATGTTTTAAAAAAACAAAGCCCACATGATAACAACACGTACTGGAGTGCTCGACACAGCGTACATATTCATCCTGCAGAGGTCGGCGATCTTACTTTGGCGAGGCGGAGGGGAGATCAATTCCATTCGTTTACGTGCGGCGAAGCAGGGAAAGGAGCGATAGAGAAGCGGCGCCCGAACGTGATTGAAACCGCGATCCACGAACAGAGACAAAGACCAGCCATCTTGTTTGAGCTTCTTGCTGAGTTTCAACACTGGGGAGAGGATGAGGCTCCTCCTGGCCAGCCATCCATCCAGAATGTGAGTCAACGGCGTGGCCTGCTGGATATTAGGAGTATCACACCCAGCACCAGAAAATGACTGTCAGAGCATATTAACCCTTTCAGATCGCTCCAAAAAGACACAGAGAAGAATTTCCGATGTTTTTTTTTTTTTAATTATAATTTATATCAAAAGTCCGGGAATAGACGGCGTGGCTGATGGGACCCAGTAGGAAGTCCGAGGGAGTACGGCCAGGCTTAGAAGGTGTTAAGGTACAGTATGAGTATGAGCTCAAAGCTATTTATCATAGTGGCATAAAATGAAGGGGGGAAAAAAGACGATATATTCGTCAAACGCCGATTATTTGTATGACAATAATCATCTGGAGAAATTCCTAATCGTGACAGCCCTAGGACGTCCCACATCTATCATTTTCAGTGGTTTGCTGCGTTTACGGTATTTAGATGAAAGCGGGAGATACAAAGCGTTTTTACCTTTTCCACTTTCAAAGGGGTTTCACTTTGTTACGGTTTCACTCCCCGAAGACGCCATTTTCGTCTAAATGACCCCCCACAAACGACTATAAATCATTACGTTTACAGTGAAGCCCGTTTTAATGTAAAAGGGGCCTGAGACAAAGCCAGTTACAGCTCTGTAAGTAAACAAACACGCATGCACGTCTGCAATTGGACGAGACCCTCACCAAATCATCTTCTGTCCAATGCGGCCCTCGCCAAGTCACCTTTCGTCCAATGCGGCCCGCACTCCAAAATGAGTTTGACAACCCTGCTCTATAGCAATGATCAATATCACAATATAGAGCTATGTAACACTTACTGAACAAACACTCTACTGTAGCAATGATTAACACTTATGGTGCCATCAATTAAATCTCTTTGAAGACTTCCATGTAATTCATAGTGCACGGATTGTGCACGCCCATGCCTAGATCATGCACCACGTGTGTGCACGCTGTTCACAGCTTTCAAACAAAAACATCGGCTTGGAAATCCGTTGAGGCATTCATAAGCTAGCAGCCATTATGTTTTCTTCAAATGTAAACAAACATGGCTGCCATGTTTGAAAGATGGGGTTGGTATGGGGGTTAAACAAGCAATTTATATTATATGGGTATACCCATATAAGGAGATCAATGTACGGTATATGGAGATATGCTGTGAGAGCCCAAACATGCTGCTACACGTTGTGAGCTTGTAGATCTGCTGTTTTTTTGGAAAAGAGATCTGGTAGAAAGTAAAAAATAGACTGCAAAGTAAGTTATTTCCAGGTCCATCATAATGATCCAAATTACTTATTTTACATGGTGCGACCATGCCCTTTAGGAGGTGGTCGCATCATGTCTTGGCCATCTGGCCAGTGATGTATATTGGAAAAGTTACCCATATGGAGACATTATAGGGCTATTTAATCCTGCTATTTAAAGGAGCTATAGTCAACTTTTTCATTGTAGGGCCGACACTTTGTTTACATCCTAGTCTATAGACTAGAATGTAAACAGTGTCGGTCTGACAATGGCCAACATTATTATTTTATCATTATTTTACACTTTTTGTGGTCATTTCTGAATAGAAACACATATATGAAGCTTATTTTTTTTTAAATGTTTTCGAAACATTATTTTTATTTTAGCATCCGTTTTTCAAGAAAAAGTTGACTATAGCTCCTTTAACATTGTTACTGAACAAACACTCTATAGCGATGATTACTATCACAATATAGAGCTATTTAACACTGTTCTGAACAAACACTCTGTAGCGATGATTACTATCACAATATAGTTATTTAACACAGTTACTGAAAAAACCCTCTATAGCAATGATTACTATCACAATATAGAGCTACTTAACCCTGTTAATGAACAAACACTCTTTAGCAATGATGACATTCACAAAGTTTAGCAGACTGAGTAGGGATGTTCGCCTCCTCCAACGGGAGACGAACTAGGCCTGTGCAAAAAAATCGATTCACTATATTATCGTGATGTTAATGCTGGCGATTCAATTAATCGATTTTCAAAGTTCAGAATCGATTTTCCCGATTTTATTTATTTATAAAAAATAAAAAATAAAATAAACTTTTTTTTGATGAAATAACCACTTTCAGTCAGAGTAAGTACAGGTCCTAAAGGAACAGTTTTAGGTCATGAGGATGTCATGTTATGGCTAAAGCTAGCACAGTGCTGTAGTCCTGCAGCAAAGCGATTTTCTTTAATTTTTTATGACTGTTTTCTGGCATCTTGACCAGGAACATGTTGTTGTAATGTTGTAAATCTGGCACTTTGGCTGAAATGTCAGAAAAATTGACTGACTTTATTTGGCTGCATTGATTTATGATTATGATTCAACTTTTAATGGTTTATATTGTTTAGAATTGTTTTAAAATGTTTCAATATAAAAAAGATGTAATTTTGGGGGGAAAATCGCAATAATCGTGATTCGATTCGCAAATCGCAGGAAAACGCAATAATCGTGATATAATCGAATCGTCACCCTATGAATCGAAATCGAATCGGGAAAAAGTGAATCGTCACAGGCCTAAGACGAACCCCGACCCCCCTCTCCGCAGACAAGGCAAGCAACCCGCAACGCCAAGAGAGCTAGCTCGCTTGGTGGAGCGGGTTATGGCTGGCTCTCTTGCAGGGTCAATACACTATAGAGCTATTTAACACTGTTACTGAACAAACACTCTATAGCCATCTCAAAATGTGCTGTACCAGGGACCCCTCCCTCAGAAGCAGAGATTTGAATTACAAGAGTTTGCTTTGAAAAATATATACTAAACTTAAAGAATTTGCACAAATTGTCATGAATTTAAAAAAGTAGCATATCTACAAGCTTGCAGCGCTGCACTCAGTGCCAAGCTGTGAGCTTGTATATCTGCTATTTCTTTGCAATAGTTAAAGCATAACATAATGGTTAAAGTGGTTCCACGTCTTAATGGGTAAAGTGTGTCGTATAATTAGAATACAAGCATTATATGGAACATCAACCATTCTAGGCCTAATGGCTACTATTCAGTTCATTGCAAATAAAGACTTGTTCACAAGGGTAGATCAGCTATTTTCGCAGAATGTTCACTCCCGGGGACCGTACATATGTTCCCCAGGTTCTGAGTTCCCCACAAAACAGGTTCTAGGTTCACCACTCAACTAATAAAAGGTTCTCTGTTCCCCACTTATCCAGAAATGCAGGAAACATTCATTTCCAATTATCAATTGGAGCTCTAAACACACAACGGAACATAATGGGGAGAAATTATAAATACTAGTGGGTCAGGGGGCACTAGGGACATCTGGGCACCATACTTTTTGTTTTAACTGGGCATCTGGAAGAGGGGCACCTGGACACTAGGGACGTGTGGGAATCTGGACGAGTGGGCACCTAAAGCAGGATTGCCCACATGTTCTTAGTGTCCAGATGTCCCACCATTTCAGATGGGAACATATACCTTTGGTTGAGTGGGGAACATAGAACCTGGGGCAGACGCGTATGCAGCGTTAGGCAGACTAGGCGACCGCCTACCACTTGAGATCTGATCTAGCATAAATTAGAAAATAAAAATTGACTGAAATCTCTATTTCCATTGTTTAAAGAGTAAGACCTGACTGGCTTCCGAAAGAATGTCACTAAGCCCAGTTCCTTCTCCTTCTCACTGGTAGGTGCTAGGCAGGGCTGTCACAATTACTACATAAACGTCTAATCGTGTTATAAATGTTCATGTATTTGTTAAAAATGTAAAAAATAGTGGAAATAGCAGATCTACAAGCGACGCGTTGTGAGCTTGTAGATCGGCTATTTCCACTATCAATGTTATTTTTTAAGTATGAAGTTGTCAAATATGTCAGGAAGTTTTTTGTATATTTAGGTTATGTGTCATGATTGCCTTGTGCAGCTTCAAAGCCTAAAAGCCAAACAGAAATGTAATTGTCAACGTCAAAAACACAATTAAATAGTTAATCGCCAATTATTTGACTGACAATTAATCGTCATGTAAAATGTCACATTGTGACAGCCCTAGTGCTAGGCGGCCAATTAGCCTACTCAACTCGCTTATTGAGGTGTACATTTTTGCTATTGTTTTCATGGGGGGGTTTGAGCCATCACCTGGCTGTTCAAAGAATCAAATGTGCACGCAGAAGTACGATGACAACCCCTCGCCTAAATGGTCTGTGTCTCCTCGAGTTGAGAGAGACTTAACTGATGGTCTGAACTACAATGAAGTTATCGATATTTTCAAGCGCAAGCCCCGCCGTCTCATGTTGTGAGCCATGGATTTAGTGGTGTAAAGTAACTAAAGTACATTTACTTAAAGGTCCGCTGTCACACCCCAAAATTATAATAGTATGATACAGTAGGATACAGTAGGTCACGTGGTCTTTTTTAAAACGGTCTGAAATCTCTGAATCAAATTATTCCATCCCCCGTAGCGCAGCCCCCTCCACCCCCGGGGAGGAGGAGAAGACAGAAGAGACAGACAGACAGACTCAGTCTGGAGAACTGCTGATAAACACTGCGTTTCCATTTCGGCTATATCCTTCTTCAAATCACTTACTTACCCCAACATCGTTCCTTATTTTGAAACTATTAACGTTATGGAGAACGCATTCTAGCGCGATTAACCAGAGCTCTCAGCTGTGTGTGTGTGTGTAGTTCCCCGCTGCCCGGCGAGGCGTGATTGGAAATGACACCGCAGCTCTGGGCTAAAAAAACAGCTTTTGATTGGCTGAACTGGCGCTAGGAAGCGCTCCTTTTTGTTCGCTTGGACTGCACGGAGGTGCGATCACGTAAACTTAACCCTAACCCTAACCTTAACCTCAGTAAAACTATGCCTAACCCTAACCCTAACCTTAACCTCAGTAAAACTATGCCTAACCCTAACCTTAACCTCAGTGAAACTAACGCTCTGAGTAACTAACCTGCCGACGGATGTGTAAACAAACGGCTCCGCCCGGAGCTGCGGTGTGATTTCCAATAACGCCCCGGGGAGAGGGCAACATCTCCTCTCTGTGAAAACATTGTGTCTTCCATTTCAACCATTAAACATAAACAAGCATATTCACATGAACAATGGGGAAGTAACAACCATTAACCACCGGAAATATATTTTTTATATGCACAGATTTATATATAAATTCGTGGCTTTAGCTTTAGTGCTAGCCCAGTAGCCCTTTGGGAGCAGAGCAGAGGGGCAGAGAAGTTGTTTCTGAGGGCTGTGAGAGCGACCCTGCGGGCGATGGGAAGAAAATGTACATTGTACAGACAGTAAGTAACAGTCAATTAATGTGATTGGCTTATCGTGCATTCCCACAATGACATCAAACAAATATTAACTTGTTAAAGATGATTTCTTAAGGTGACAGTAACCCTTAAGGTGACATATTCCCTTTAAGTAGCCTACTATACTGTACAATTTTGATTTTGTACTTTACTTGAGTATTATAAAATTTCCTATACTTTTACTTCTTCTCCACTACATCTCAGAGGCAAATATTGTACTTTTACTCCACTATTAGACGATTTTAGGTACTAGTTACTTTGTAGATTTAGATTATATATTATTATAAAACATACATTAATCTCTTCAGCCCTATAGATTTTGTCCATTTGAAAATAGCCAATCTACAAGCTCACAATGCATCGCGATGCAGCACATTGTGAGCTAGTAGATCAGATTTCTAAACATTTGAAAACTTGGAATGAGACATTCTTCCTATCCTAATGAGTACTTTTACTTTTGGTACTTTAAGTACATTTTGTGCCAACTGCCTATACTTTTGTACTTTTACTCAAGTAGCCTACATTTTGAATTCCGGACTTCTACTTAAGTAACAGAGTATTTCTGCATTGTGGTATTGATACTTTTACTTTAACATTTGAGTACTTTTTCCACAACGGATTTTAAGGGACACATGTTGACTTTGAACACATTTAGCTAGTGTTGTAATCGCAAATTGATGTGCCGTCGAAAAGATGCGACGTCGAAAGGATGACACGCAGACGCTCCCGGGAACATACCGTAGTTAGGACCCAGCATCCTCGGCTAATATTAGCATTCAGCTCATGTTAATAAACGTAAGCCTATAAGTTAAACGTACGATTGTGGGTCCTAATGAGGTAACAACAGTCATGTCATGATGTTGGAAAATCTTCTACAATGACCATGGAATTCCACAACACATTCCAACAACACTCATTTGATGTGTTTAGGACATAATGTGTGGGCCAGCTATGCTAGTAGCAACAGCACTATGCCTACTATTGTCCTTAATATCCACGGCGTGGCTTCGGGGGTTCGCGTCCCGGTTTGAGCGGCTGAATGACCCAGTAACATTCTCAACACAAACACACATTCTTAAGTGAAAACAACAAGAAGACACAACATGATTTTTACCTGACAAACGTCGACGATGAATGAAGTACTTCAAGTCTCCAGGTTTTAATCGGTCTGAAGCAACGAGGACAAATAACGTAAACTAAACCGCGCGACTAAACTGCTCCTCTCTGCTTTAGTGCTTAGCATACAACCACAGCATACAACACACGGGAGAAAGTGCTCCGCACATGCTCAGTAGATTTCTCTCAGAAAGCCTGGTGGGCGCATAGAGGTTAGGGAGCGCACTACTCAGTAGATGGTCGATGCAATGTTGCTTTCGCCCCCTGGTGGAGGAGGGGTATAAGTCACTGAAGGCAGACAGACAGACAGACAGACAGACAGACAGACAGACAGACAGACAGAGAGAATCTAGGTATATATATATATATATATATATATATATATATATATATATATATATATATATATATATATAATATATATCCCCCCCAAAAAAGTAATACTTTCTATTACGTAGGCTACTCCTAAATTTACAGCTCAATTATGCCCTATACCACTAATAGCCTATTATTAGTTATGTATTTATTTTTGAGGGGGTTCCAATTGGACCCTGTACAGATCTAGGCTAGAGAGATCCACTGATAAGTAGACTATGCCTTTTTACTCCTGTATGAACGTTCAGCTTTGTAACTAAATAAAAGAGAGGTAGCCCATTATTCAAACCGCCGTATCTTCTGCTTTACATGGTTGTACAAAAGATTCTGTCAATTTAGTTAGCAGAAGAGCTCTCACCTCGCACAGACTGTCTTGTAGGCTACTTTGCAGTGTTGATAACCTTTATTTGTAAATGGACACAGAAGTAGGCTACCAGCTTTGCTGACAGAACGCTCTGCTTCTCATTGTTGGTCACTCACTGGCACTTTTCGCACATTTCATCAGTGAAACAGCAGCGCGAGCTGCTGCAGAGCTCTGCTCTGCCTCTGATCTGAATGAGACAGGCTGAGGGAGCGATCGCAGCGCAGGCAGAGAGTAGTATGAATAATACAGGTCCCGGGGTTTGGGGTGGAAATCCGCCTCTCACAGTGTGTTTCCAAACGAACCATTGAACGTGCATTGTAAATGCTCGTGCTTTAACTGTCATATGCGCGAAACCCCGGACGGTCACCAGCACTTTCGCCTACACGCATTTGGTCCTTTCGCCTGGCATTTTCGCCTTGGAGGAGAGTCTTTTCACCTACCTGTCTGAGCCATTTCGCCTACCCTCAATTCTGCTGTCAGACTGTCCATGTTTGCAAATTATCTCTTTGTCATTTAAATATTATAGTGACTGTGACAGTGGTGTCAAGTGAATCTAACAGTTTACTTGACATTTATTATTTACATCACATTTTATTCCTAAAAAATGGCAAAATAGTTTGTTATGCCTGTTGACAGGCAAGGTTGATTCTATAGGCTATTTAGGTGTAGCATATCCTATAGACCTATAGGCTAGTAGCCTACATATATATTTTGTAGTTAAAACAATAATAGACCTACAACACTGTTCATTTTACAATACTGTTCAATACTGCACCAAAGAATGTATAGTATCGGGACATGGATTAATTAATTATTTGGGCGCACCTGATTCCAATAGCTCTGTATTTATGTGATTACTATGGAGTGCATAGGATAGCCGTGTGTAGGTTTGACATGTAACACCACTGTCACAGTCACTATAATATTTAAATGACAAAGAGATAATATGAAAACATGGACAGTCTGACAGTGGAATTGAGGGTAGGCGAAATGGCTCAGACAGGTAGGTGAAAAGACTCTCCTCCACGGCAAAAGTGCCCCGCGAAAAGACCTGGCGAAAATGTTATAGGCGATTATGCCTGATACCCCCCGGACATTTGAAGGAATTTATAAAACCCCCCCGGACAGCCCTCTAAAAGAGGACATGTCCGGGCAAAATATGTAACGGAGGTGATCCGAACCTCCCCACGGGTCTCCCACGCGGAAGTCCAATATCTTAACCACTAGACCAAAGAGACATCTTTTTGGTATGGGGGAGATACTAGACTTTTGAGGCTTCAAGGCTGGGGCTGTGACTCTCTCCGTCACACTCACCCCCCTTTGACCTCCTCCTACGGGGAAGCCCGAATCCGGGTCACGGCACCAATGTAACGGAGGTGATCCGAACCTCACCACCCGGTTTCGAACCCAGGTCTCCCACGCGAAAGTCCAATATCTTAACCACTAGACCAAAGAGACATCATCTTTGGTTGGGGGGAGATACTAGACTTTTGAGGCTTCAAGGCTGGGGCTGCGACTCTCTCCGTCACACTTATTTCCACAGGAAACCATTAAAGTATCTCATATAACATTGAATGACAGACGAATAGAACACAGTACTATGCAGTAGATATGTAAAGAAAAGAAAATGAAAGAACCAAAAAAAGAAAACAGTAAGTCTAAACAAACAGTAAGTAGCCTATATACAAAGAAGTGGCAGGGGAGGGTAGGGCTGTTTGTTTTTTTACCAGTTGCGAACAGCTGCTGCCCGTAAGTGGTTTTTCAGGGAAATTTTAAAGGATGCTAGGGATCTGGTTAACTTAAATTGGGATGATTTTGATACTTTTTTGTTGATTTTGATTATGAATTAAATTATAAATGTGGTTATTTATATGCTTATACATTATCTGCATTTCAAAAGCCAAATATAGACAATCCACACAAAATGATTAGAACAATGACTGCCACAATAGCCTAGCAAAAATAGTCACTTCATCATTTGGAAAATCAACAAAAAATGATCAAAATCATCCCAATTTAAGTTGGTATATGGCCATTTCCGGTTTAAAACAGCCATTTTGAATTTAGAAAATGTCAGAAATGGATTCAGCATCCTCAATAACCCCCAAAACCACTCCAATATTGTTCAAATCAGCCAATTAGTTTTTGACATATTATCCCTTATTATAGGTGATTATGCAAATTAAAGCTAATTATGCTAATTATGAAAATTGCTCAACATACAAGTTGGCATCCGGCAGTTTCTACATGCTGGGGACCCATACTCAACATTTCTAACATAAAACTTTAGGGTACTCAAAATGTCCGGGTTCACAGTGGGGCTCTATGGGCTGGCTACTAGACTATAATTCTTATCGGCCTCAATCCACTGTTGAACTGTCAATACATGAAGATTGTAAAAAGTTGATGACTACAAATGCTAGTGGGTATACTCAACACCAGAATATCTCTTAGAATATTAAGACCAGTGGACCATATAGATAAAAGTTAACAGTTCTATTTATTAACATGAGGCGATGGCATGGCATACGGCATATGATGATGATGGTGATGAACTGGTAATGATGATTTTAAACTATAAGAAACAAAAAGGCAAACAATCAACCATACATATAACTAAAGGAAAGTAACTTACAACAAATGACAAACCATAACAAATTGGTACTTACTTAAATAATGTATCAAAGAAACTCGGAAAACGAAAAACAGTAACTTAAACGAACAGAACTCAAACAAAATAGAAACTGGAAAACAAACAGCATGAAAGGCAACTAGGTGCAGTCCACAATTGCACTAAACAGGGAACAGGTGTGCAGGAATTAATCATTACCCCACCAGTTCAGAGCCCCTCCCACCTAGGACTGGGCATGAGGGGATTTTGTACAAAGATACAGTATATAAAAAAGGTAAAAATAGAATTCACATTACATGTACAAATAAAGCTGCAAGCAGCAATGACCGGGCCCTCGCAGCTCTACCCACGTCACAAGGGGCAACAGCCAATCAGAAGAGGGGACAGGGATAAGTTAAGCCAATTAAGGTGAAGGACTCTTAATGAAATCATGACACCACCCACACGTCTGTACTACAAATGGTTCATGAGATATAGAAGCACTTCCTGTTTGGTGAAGGAAGCGCCAATTAAGGTTAAGGACTCTTAATCAAGTCATATGACACGGTAACATGTCATTGGGTCGAACACCCTTTGGATCGACCACTAAAACCTAACCCTCACCCTAACCCTAACCTCAGTAACCTGCCGACGCTGTTCGAACCAACGGGAGTTCAACCTATTGGGCAGTCCCCATATGACACCACCCACACATCTATACGACAAACGGTTCATGAGATATAGAGGCACTTCCTGTTTGGCGAAGGGCACTTCCTGTTTGGCGAAGGAAGTTTGACGCTTCGCCACGGGCACGCCGTTTTACGAAAACTCACAATTTGTACAACTTTAAGATTTCTTGAGTATGCCAAAGGAATTTACAGTTTACAGTTTAGGCATTTAGCAGACGCTTTTAATCCATAGCGACTTACAATAAGCAGATACAAAACATCACAAGATAATATGTCAGTACATCAACAGCAATATAACAAGTGCAAATGGATATCTATCTAGAAAAAAAACACAATATAATCAAAGTTCTAAAAAACCTAAAAACAAATGCTAACTATCTTCATGTAATTTAAAGTTGATCCGATTAACCCCCTAGGAGGAGTTGGTTAACCCTTAAGTTCTGTTCAGATTCACTACACCTTCGTTCTGTTCGGGTCATTTTGACCCGGGGGATATTTGGTTTAAAAAAAACAACACTAATATAAATTTTTACTTAACAAATCATCATGATACATTGACTTTGACTCAATACCAAACAATTCATATGATATATATGGTAAATGTTTGCATTTCTGCTTTGCTATATCACATTAAACACTGAACGAGCTAGGCGTTTTTACTGATTTAGCTGGAATTCATGTAAAAAAACTACTTCATTTAATACTGGGCAATATTGCTCATGCTTATAGGAAACAATGAAAATCAGACAGGGGGGCTTCGGAAGGGGGGTGTTAGAAGGGGGGGGGGCTGTGTGTCTGTGTTTTGGCACAATAATGTGTATTTCTGTGCATAATTATGTGCTTCCGGGTCAAAATGACCCGAACAGCACTTAAGGTTCAAAAAATATGAGGGGGGTGTAGCATGGGTGTAGTGCAAAAATATTTTTTTTACACGTTCATCTCAGAAGAATCTTTAAGGCCAGTGAGTTTCAGGTGGGAAAAATTTAAACTTCTACCTTTTTTTTTCAAATGAAAATGTAAAACGGGTCAAGTGCAACCCGTGAAAACGGACAAAAATGCACCAAAACACCACTAATTAGTCAAAATGACTGACTTCCTGTTTGGTTTCAGACATGGCGCCAAGAGACTTTTTTGTGGGTCAAGACATGATACAGGTGTGTATCGACTTTCGTGCTTGTGGGTGAAACCGTATAGTGGGGCTGTTGCGTTGAAATTTTGTAGGGGGCGCTGTTGCGCCATTAGGCCATGCCCCCTTTTATTTATTTTTTAAATACGTAATGTTTCACAACTTGTGATGTGTGTGCAAAGTTGCGCAACTTTTGGAGTACGTTTTGCGGCCAGGTCCGAGCTCACAGTGTGTGAGGACCCTATTGTAATTGTAAAGATTATTAGGGCCCGAGCACACACAGTGTGTGAGGTCCCTATTGTAATTGCAAAGATTATTAACTCATTCGTAGTTTACGGCCGAGGAGCCCGAAGATTTTTCTATGTCTTTCACTGCTGGCTTCTCCTACCTGTTAACGCGGGCGCTCATCCAGTTCCCAGTGATCGGACACTGCTATGCGTCGTGTGTTCGCGTATTCCATCAGCTTCTCAAATCCTTTTAAATATTTTCAATTGATCAATAAGTTCTTCGTCTGTAAGCTGCGGTGTTTACACAGAAAGCTAACGGGCATCCGCTTCCGGCCTCAATGTTAATCGGTCCGCTCAATAATGTGTCCGTGTAGAAACCGATCCCGGAGCATTAGCTCCGGCCTATTTTAGTTCCGCTTCGATAAATTATTTCTTTTTAATTAAAGCTTATTAAATCTTCGGGTTCCTCGGGCATGGCAGGGAAGGGGTACAAAGGGGTGTTTTCTTGGCAGAGGTTGAGTTAAAGCTGCAAGCGGCAATGACCGGGCCCTCGCATCTCTACCCACGTCACAAGTGGCAACAGCCAATCAGAAGAAGGGATGGGGCTAAGTTAAACCAATTAAGATGAAGGAATCTTAATGAAGTCATATGACACCACCCACAAGTCTGTACGACAAACGGTTCATGAGATATAGAGGCACTTCCTGTTTGGCGAAGGGCCCTTCCTGTTTGGCGAAGGAAGCACCAATTAAGGTTAAGGACTCTTAATCAAGTCATATGACGCCACCCACAAGTATATACGCCAAACGGTTCATAAGATTAGGGGTGGCTCGGTATCGACATTTTGTTATCGCGGTTACCGTCTTCCCATTTACCGCCGGTATTGCGGTAATTACCGCACCCCCGTATCTATTAATTAAGGTTCGGCGATAAGCCAAAATATTGCAATCGTCTTTCCAAAAGTCGCCTCTCCACAGCCTGACTGCCCGAGTTATACTTCCCCGTACAGCACAGCGGGTCTGGCTTTGAAAGGAGCAGATCTACAAGCTCACAACACGTCACATCCGTGACGCGTTCTGAGCTTTTAGATCTGGTCGGGTTACCATAGTAACGGTAGCTACTTGGGCTTTTAACAGACTGCTGTGTGTGAGAACAAACCAGAAGAGAGACGGAGACGGGTAGTCAGATCGTGTACAGTGATTAACTCACGTCTGAAATCGCAGCGATTGAGTGCTGATATATACAGGTGATCGTGTACAGTGATTAACTCACGTCTGAAATCGCAGCGATTGAGTGCTACAGGTTTTAGTGACAAGACTTGACAGAAAAGGTTATAAAATCCGCGACGCGGTGGGAAAAGTAAAAGATAGTTTAATTTTCGGTTTTAGTCCATGCGGTCCGCGCTCCGCCTGTAATCCATATGAATAAAAAAGAAAATGCCACAAGGTACTACTGCCACAACACAAGGTATGTATTAACATACTTGTGTTGTGTGGATTACAGTCAGAGAAAGTTTACGCTTCTCCGTGCTCCCTACTACGAGGCTGCTGCTGTGTGTAGACTGTGAGTGACGTATGTGGCTTCCAAACCTGTGGTACGCGGCCCAGAGCAGAGCGGCATGTAGCGCATGCGGTCCTCGCTTCTCCCCCGTTTTAAAACTCGCTTGTTTTCAATAAAAAATAGACTATTTATTTTCTTTTTTGACCGCGGTAAGGACCCTGACACCGCGGTAGGCCTCGGTATACCGCGGTACGGCGGTTACCGTCCCCAACCCTACATGAGATATAGAGGCACTTCCTGTTTGGCGAAGGAAGAATCTATTATGGTTATGGACTCTTAATGACGTCATATGACGCCACCCACAAGTCTGTACGACAAACGGTTCATGAGATAAAGTGGCACTTCCTGTTTGGCGAAGGAAGCGCCAATTATGGTTAAGGACTCTTAATCAAGTCATATGACGCCACCCACACGTCTGTACGACAAACGGTTCATGAGATAAAGAGGCACTTCCTGTTTGGCGAAGGGCACTTCCTGTTTGGTGAAGGAAGCACCAATTAAGGTTAAGGACTCTTAATCAAGTCATATAACGCCACCCACGCGTCTGTACGACAAAAGGTTCATGAGTTATAGAGGCACTTCCTGTTTGGCGAAGGGGACTTCCTGTTTGGCGAAGGAAGTTTGACGCTTCTCCACGGGCACGCCGTTTTACGAAAACTCATGATTCTCACAACTTTTCATCATTAAGGTCTTGAGTATTTTGAGCGAAGTTGAAGTTGATCCGATTAACCCCCTAGTGGAGTGAGGTCCCTATTGTAATTGCAAAGATTATTATTCCCTAGAAGTAAATCGCGTTTAAAAGGGGGCGTGGCCTAATGGTGCAACAGCGCCCCCTAGAACATTTCAACAGTGCAGCCCCACTATACGGTTTCACCTACACGTACGAAAATCGGTACACACCTGTATCATGTCCGGACTAAAAAAAAAAGTCTCTTGGCGCCATGTCCGAAACCAAACAGGAAGTCAGCAATTTTTACTAAATTGTTTTGGCGCATCTTTGGCCGTTTTCACGTGTCACACTTTAACAAACTCCTCCTAGTGCGTTAATCGGATCAACTTTGAATTCGCTCGTACACAAGACACCTTAACGATGAAAAGTTATCAAAATCGTGAGTTTTCGTAAAACGGCGTGACCGTGGCGAAGCGTCAAACTTCCTTCGCCAAACAGGAAGTGCCTTTCGCCAAACAGGAAGTGCCTCTATATCTCATGAACCGTTTGTCATACAGACGCGTGGGTGGTGTCATATGACTTGATTAAGAGTCCTTAACCTTAATTGGTGCTTCCTTTGCCAAAAAGGAAGTCCCTTTCGCCAAACAGGAAGTGCCTCTATATCTCATGAAGGGTGGTGTCATATGACTTGATTAAGAGTCCTTGACCTTAATTGGTGCTTCCTTCGCCAAACAGGAAGTGCCCTTCACCAAACAGGAAGTGCCTCTATATCTCATGAACAGTTTGTCGCACAGACGTGTGGGTGGTGTCATTTGACTTCATTAAGAGTCCTTCACCCTAATTGGTTTAACGTAGCCCCACCCCCTCTTCTGATTGGCTGAAACATTATTTGGGCTTATCTACTTTACTTGTTTATTTAGACGGGACAATGCATATTAATGAACACTACATGAATGCAATGTAAATAAGCCGGAATTAGCAAGAATGCTAAATTTCATCCGTAGTCCCCACATGATCACATCTCTTCAACCGTTTGTCGTACAGACTTCTGGGTGGAGTCATTTGACTTGTTTCAGAGTCCTTCAGCTTAATTGGTCTAACTTGGCCCCGCCCCCTATTCTGATTAGCATTTTTTTTTTGGGTTTATGTCGTCAACCTTTTGTCGTAAAAACGTGTGGGTGGTGTCATTTGACTTGTTTCCTTGTCCTTAATTGGCTGCCCCTTGTGACGTGGGTAGAGCTGCGAGGGCCCGGTCATCGCTGCTTGCAGCTTTAATAATCTTTGCAATTACAATAGGGTCCTCACTAGGGCTGCACGGTTAATCGTTTTCAAACCGAAATCGCGATGTGAAATCTCGCGATTAGCGAATCGCAAAGGCTGCGGTTTTGGCGATTTTCTGCGAAGATGACTTCCCAAGCATTATGCAGACGTTTTAATTTTAGAAATCCGTTCATAATTGACTCAATGATCAAATCATGCTTCCTAAATACCCACGCATCGCCGCACCGCGGATCAGCATTACGGGTTGCTCCAATCTCCTCAGAGGAGAGGAGCCAAGCCAAGGCATGACACTGTCTGTCTAACAGCACGTAACAGTGTATTTCCCTTCCAACGGAGGAGTAGGCCTACTCCATGGCTACAGGTAGTGAATGTTCTGGTAATCATTGTAAATATAACATCCTTAAATCCTTGTGCATAGATTAGATCCCGTTTGTCGTAAGCTGAAAGTGAAAGTAATTTCTGTGCAACTGCTGCGGTGGCCCCTCCTCCGTCCTCCGCACACATGTGAAACTTATCGTGTGACGCAAGGCAGCGACATACGGTACTTTCTTCCTTGACAATAATGAGAGGCAGACAAAACCATTACTGACATTTTGCTGAATATAAAAACGTTTTATATTGCTAATAAGCAAAGTAAAAGGGAATCTTTTGGAAATATAACTGAACTGAATCAAACCATTTACATGATTGCCAATTAGCCTAGTTAATAATAATCAATTTATTTTTTAAATGTATTACACAATAAATATTCAACGGAAGCTTGACCTAAGGTAGTGAAATGATTTTCCTATGGTTAAAATAAATTATATCACCCTTTTAACAAAAAAAAACTATCACTTATCCTACCTTGAAATAAATATATAAATACAGGGGTTAAGGACGGAGAACCTTAACCCCTGTATTTATATATTTCATCCTGGGGATGGATTTCCGTCCTGAGGAGTCCCTAGGGGCCATTTATGAGATCGAGGCAGATTTGCCAAAAAAGAGAAAACAAAAAATGGGGGTGGGGGGGTGTAGCCATGGCCGTAATGTTAATAACATGACCGAAATCGTCAAAATGCAGCATAATACTTGCTAGTCAAGTCAAAATAAATTTCCGTTTTAGGATTTTCTTTTTTGCTTTAGCCCCTGTAAATATCGCGAATAAAATCGCAATCGCAATATTAGTCAGAAAAATCGCAATTAGGTTTTTTCCCAAAATCGTGCAGCCCTAGTCCTCACACACTGTGTGTGCTCTGGCCATAATAACAGTAAATAAACATGCATATTGCATATTGTACACAAATGCAAATGTCATTAAAATATTGATAATAAAATAAACTACCTCTCAACACAAAAACATTTCTGACCGCTGGTAACTAATGAGGTGAGCACTTCCCACACAGCAGTAAAATAATATCAGCCACTATTGTTTTGATGAAAATTTTGAATGTGTCTATTTAAGTTACTCTTGTTTACAAACACTTTCATACACTGGTCACAATGGTAGGGTTTCTCTCCTGTATGCGTTATCTGGTGACATTTGAGATATCTGCTCAGACTAAACGTTATCCCACACTGGCCACAGCGGAAGGGCTTCTGTCCTGTATGAATTTGCTGGTGCATTTTGAGACTACGCTTCTGGCTGAACACTTTCTCACACTGGTCGCAGTGGTAGGGCTTCTCCCCTGTATGAGATCTCCGGTGACATTTGAGATGATTGTACTGGTTGAACCGTTTCCCACAGTCGTCACAGCGGTAGGGTTTCTCTCCTGTATGAGTTCTCTTATGTGTTTTCAGGCTCTCGCTTGTGTTAAAGCCTTTTCCACACTGGTGACAGCCATAGGGCCTCTCTCCTGTATGTGTTCTCTGGTGAAGTTTGAGGTTACTGCTCCGACTGAACGTCATCGCACAATGGTCACAGTGGTAGGGTTTTTCTCCCGTATGAATTCTCTGGTGCTCTTTTAGATGACCGCTGTTGCTGAACGTCGTCCCACACTGGTCACAGTGGTAGGGCTTATCCCCTGTATGAATCATCTGGTGCTGTTTAAGATTGGTCACCCGGCTGAATGTTTTCCCACACTGGTCACAGGGGTAGGGCTTCTCTCCCGTATGAATTCGCTGGTGAAGTTTGAGAGCATTGCTCTGACTGAACCCTTTCCCACACTGGTCACAGTAGTAGGGTTTCTCTCCCGTGTGCATCCTCTGGTGAAGTTTCAGTTTACTGCTCTGGCTGAACCTCGTCCCACACTGGTCACAGTGGTAGGGCTTCTCTCCCGTATGAATTCTCTGGTGATGTTTGAGATTACTCCTCTGGCTGAATGTTGCCCCACACTGGTCACAGTGATATGGTCTCTCTCCTGTATGAGTTCTCTGGTGAATTTTGAGACTAGTGCCGTGCCTGAACGCTTTCTCACACTGGTCACAGTTGTAGGGTTTCTCTCCCGTATGAATTCTCCGGTGACGTCTCAGATTGCTTTCCTCGCTGAACTTTGTCCCACACAGGTCACAGTGGTAGGGCTTCTCTCCCGTATGAATTCTCTGATGATTTTTTAGTCTGTCGCTTCTGAAGAAGTCTTTTCCACACAAGTCACAGTAGGTATATTTCCTCACCGGTAGTCGGGCAGAACAAACATCTGAAATGGAGAATGAGGCAAAAGGAAACCATAAAATGTTTTAAAATGGACATACAATTTGTGTTGTATTACCAACTGATGATGTTTTAATATTAAAAGCATCTCACACTAAATTCAGAGGTTTGTTTCTTAATTAGCCTCACAATTTGATTACGGTTCAACTGTTCATCATTCCATTTTGATTCTATGATGTGTATTTTATTTTTGCCAGACCCATGAAATGGGTAGGCCTACATAAGCAAATGTCGGTCTGTCCGGGTTTTCTATATAAAGGGTATATATGATGATGACATGATGATGACATGCTTACAAAAGGCATGATGTCATAAATGATGATGACAGACAGGGGGTCTGGCACAACCAGGTTGACCTGGTCTAGTTATTTTATCCCTAGTTTTTCATCAGTTAATGAAAGCAGTTCATATTATGAGCTCCTTTTCTTCTTTTTTTTTAAACCCATGGCATCACATCACATTGACACGAGGGGTGGGGCGAGTGTAAACCAACTGCTCCTGCATTCACAAGTGCTTGTTCATCTGTTGAAGGTCTACTTACCATCTATGTTTTTACATTAGTAGTAATACAGTTAAAACTTACCTGAAAGAGTGTCTCCACTTGTGCTCCTATCTAGTAATGTTGACGATGACCCATCAGCCTCCTCTGGTCTTTGAACAGGCTCCTCCTGTTCCTCTATGATCTGTGTTGTTTCTGGTTCCACCTGGACCAGACTGGGACTCCTCTCCTGCTGTTCCTCTTTAATCTGCGGAGGTTCTGGTTCCTCCTGGACCAGACTGGGACTCCTCTCCTGCTGTTCCTCTTTAATCTGCGGAGGTTCTGGTTTCACCTGGACCAGACTGGGACTCCTATCCTGCTGTTCCTCCTTAGTCTGCGGAGGTTCTGGTTTCACCTGGACCAGACTGATGCTCCTCTCCTGCTGTTCAGAGGACGCCTCCTCTTTACACACATGAAGTAGAGTGAGGTCTAGAAGGAGGAAAGTGGAAGGAGACCATCAGAGGCGAGCAACTCAAAATCCAGATTCCATTACCTACATTTCTGCGTCCTCTGCCCCTCCCGTGTGAATCAGAAATGGTTCTTGTCCCAAGTGTTCACTTGATTTAGGAGGAGCAGAGAGAGGACGCTCCCCAAGCCGCTTGCAGCAAGAATCAGTGAGTGAAAATCAAGATGATTTCTTGATGTAGATTTCAGCGGCTTTCCTGAATTCCCTCACCCTCAGAAGAAGTGTTGAGTGACTTAATTTTTATGTTTCTATTACTACGGGAAATTTAACAATTTACTACTGGGGACACTTAATACAATAACACCAGGATACTTTACAACTCTTTAATGTTAGTCATTAAAGGAAAATTCCAGAATAAAACATATTAACACATATGGTGCCAACCCCGAGTTTGTATTGGTACCAACGCTGTGCCAACCCTGAGTTTCCCGAGTTTGGGCCGTTTTTGAAGAAAAAAAAATCTTTTTTTTTTCATTTTTTTTTTAAAATGTTTTTTGGACCTCCAGAAATGTGTTAGGCATGATCGCGATCGCGAAATTGCATGTTTAACCCCCATACCAACCCATTCTTTCAAACATGGCAGCCATGTTTGTTTACATCTGAAGAAAACATAATGGCTGATAAATCATGAATGCCTGAACGGATTTCCAAGCGGATGTTTTTGTTTGAAAGCTGTGAACAGTGGGCACACACGTGGTGCATCATCTAGGCATGGGCGTGCACGATCCGTGGACTATAAATTACATGGAAGTCTATGGAGACCATGGCATCAAGGGACATTGAAGAGAAAAAATCATGGCTACAAGCAGGTTAATCCTTAATCAGCCTTTTATCACGTATGTACATACCTTGTATGATGGATTTCTTGTCATAGTGGTCGATTTTCCATACAACTCAGGACTCCTCCAGAACCCTCCCCACAGCCAAAACGGGGGTAATTTGCTGTCCTCCAAAAGCGCAATTTTTTACAGCTGCAAAGTTACTTTTTTCTTCATAAATCTTCTATTTATAGTTCCAAGAGAGCCAGTAATCCACTGTTTTATCGCGGCTTCTCTCGTCGGAGGAATGGCCGTTGTTTACATTCCCAATACTAGCACTCAGAGAAGAAGAATGAAGTCTCGCGTCTCGCGTGATTACCGCGTCCCCTAGCTTTTTCTTTTGGAGTTATTACAGCCAGTATATACACAACAAGGCATCGTGGTATACATATAAAAAATAAGAAAGCAGAAGAGTATAATCTAGTTAGTCTGTTGATCGCTAGAATCTAGTAATATGACTGAGAAGGATTCACAACAAAGCATAATAACGGACTTCCTGTGGTCATAAGGTAATTCTATTACCTTATTTATTTTTATTTTCCTCAAGACATTTCTTCGATTTTATTTATTCATGGAATTACTTACAGAATAACTTTGACATGTATTTATTATTTGTAAACAATGTAGGCAACAATATAAACACAAAATAATCGTATTTTCCTCAAGACATTCTGCAATGCCTCACCAAATAAACTTTAGGTAAAAATTACCCCACGACCACAGAAACGTGTCTTTTTATTTTTCTTCTCATTCTTTTTACTAGATTCTACCGATCAACATACTAACTAGATTATATTCTTCTACTTTATAATTTTTTTTAAATGTAAACCATGATGCCTTGTTGTGTATATAGGCCTACTGGCTGTATTATAATAATACAAAATATATATTCATGTAAATAAGTTAAACTAAAAGTCTAGGACCCGGCAATCTCGCGAGACTGACAAGACTTCCTTCCTGTTCTCTGGATGTAAACAACGCCATTTCAGGATGTGGAATGCTGTTAGGGGATTAGCTGCGGGCTACAACGTCTTTTGGAACTATAAATAGATGATTTATGAAGAAAAAAGTAACTTTGCAGCGGTGAAAATTAGCGCTTTTGGAGGACTGCAAATTACCCCCGTTTTGGCTGTGGGGAGGGTTCTGGAGGAGTCCTGAGTTGTATGGAAAATCGAGCACTATGACAAAAATCCATCATACAAGGTATGTACATACGTGATAAAAGGCTGATTAAGGATTAATATGTTTTATTCTGGAATTTTCCTTTAATATATTCAAGTAACTTAATTAAGAAGCCCCGTCTTCAAAATATTATATACTGTAATTGTCGGACTATAAGCCGCTGCTTTTTTCCCATGTTTTGAACCCTGCGGCTTATACAACGGTGCGGCTTATATAAAGATTTTTACAGCTAACGACCAGTTCGTTTTACAATGGTCTTTAACTCATTCTGTGCCAATCACGTGTATACACGTGATATATTAGCGCATCCCACAGTGCCAATCACGTGTATACACGTGATTCAAAAAAAAAAAAAAAAAAAAAAAAAAAAAAATTGAAAAAATTTTTTTGAATTTTTTTTTTTGGACCCCATCAAAACTAGTGAACATGATTTCAATCGCAATTTTGCATGTTTAACCCCCATACAACCCCCATACAACTCAGGTAGCAGACCTCCAAGCTCACAACAGTGTAAAACATAATGGCTATTATCTCAAGAATGCCTGAACGGATTTCCAATCGGATTTTTTTGTTTGAAAGCTGTGAACAAACTCCACAAACCCACAACAATGCAATCCAGGATTGCATTGGATTTTTTAGAGCTCATTCTTCTCTGTTTTTTTCCCATGCATGAGGTGTGCAAGGTTTAATCATGGCTAAGTTGACGAAAATAAGGCTTTTAAAATGCTTGGTAGCCAATAGCTAACTTCAAGCTAACTTCATCCTCTTCCTGTACATGCACAAAGGAAAGTGTTTAGGCAAGTCATGGCTGCAGGGCTTCTGCATATACCAGCATATCTCTATGGGATTGTCTGTGGCACACTTGGCCCCCTCTAGTGGTGAAAGGGTGGCATTAAATGAGTTAACAAGGATTTATATATAGCTTTACAGCCAACGGCCACCAGGGGCACTCTAGCAGGAAGCAGGAAGGACACCTGCGGCTTATAGTCAGGTGTGGCTTATATATGTAAGCATTCGTTTTTTATCCTAAATTTAGCTGGTGCGGCTTATATTCAGGTGCGGCTTATAGTCCAGTAATTACGGTAGCACATAAGCGAGGGGCGGCATATCTCAGGGGTAGAGAAACCACTAGAAAAGAAAATTCCTACGAAATTTTAAGTGTGCCTGCAGCTCGCTAAGTGTGTGCATTGGCATTTTTAATATTAACATTTGTAGCATTAGCATTTGTAGCACTAGCATTAACATGTTTTAACATTAGCATTTTAGCGTTAGCATTTGCATTAGCAGCTGTGGGACGACCCACCGACTTTGAGACCAGTAACGTGTTGGGAAGTGGGGTTATGGTTGTTTAAAGCACAGCCAAAAGGAAGGCATAGGGGGTGGGGCTTAAGCAATTACAGATCATTCTTATTGGCCGTGTAAGTACACACACCAAATCCCGAGACAGTACAATGCTGCAAACTGGAGTTATAGCTGTTTAAAGCTCAGCCAATAGGAAGAGAAGGGGCGGGGCTTCAACAATTACAGCTCATCCCTATTGGCTGTCTAAGTACACACAGCGAGTTCCGAGACGGTACCATGCTGCAAACTGGGGTTATAGCTGTTTAAAGCTCAGCCAATATAGTATACAGAGGGGGCGGGACTTAATCAATTACAGCTCGTCCCTATGGGGCTGTTAAGTCTGAAATTTTTTTGTAGGCAGAGGAGAACTTTTGCCCCCCAAAAAAGCGAATCTTTTTACTATTTTTACCATTTACACATTTTTCTTCTCTTTGTTGTTGAAAGGAAAGTGGTAGAATTATACTTTAGTCGCTATTTTTGTCTCGGATCTGTTGAAATAGCGAGGGACAGATATTGACAATAAATCTGCTTGGAGTTCTGACTACAAAATGATGTCACGGCTTAAAAGCCCCATTGGCCGGAAAAAGTCAAAAGTTGTGTGAGCGTTTTAAGGTTTAAATCACGTTGCTAGGCAAAAGTATGCCAGAGTAAAGTGGCGCCAAAGTTTCAGTTTTTCCCCCATTCAAAGTCAATGGGGTTTTTGGGCGTCGTTTTTTGCAAATTACGTCGCCATGGTATCGCGGATCGGAAAGAAAAGTAATAGCACACCATTCCCGGCCGAGCAGCACATTTTGATGTATATATTGCGGGGGTAGCGTAAATCGTGCGGCAGTTATTACGTGCCGAAATTAGCGGGACGAATATTTAAGTGTGCCTGCCATGCAATGCAATGGCAAAACACTTATTGTAATCCGCCATACTTAACTATATATATAGTTAATCTTCCCGCAAATTTCGGCACGTAATAACTGCAGCACAATTTACGGCACCCCCACAATATATACATCAAAACGTGCGGCTCGGCCGGGAATGGGGTGCTATTACTTTTCTTTCCGATCTGCATTACCGTGGCAACGTAATTCGTAAAAAACTACGCTCAAAAACCCCCATTGACTTTGAATGGGGGACTCTGAAAAAAAAAAAAAGAAACTTTGGCCCCACATTACTCTTGACATTCTTTTGCCTAGCAACGTCACTTAAACTTTTAAAATGCACACACAACTTTGGTCTTATGAGCTGTAATTAATTAAGCCCCGCCCCCTCTGTAACAGGAAGTGCCCTTCAACAAACAGGAAGTGCCTCTATATCTCATGAACCGTTTGTCTTACAGATGTGTGGGTGGCGTCATATGACTTGATTAAGAGTCCTTAACCTTAATTGGTGTTTCCTTCGCCAAACAGGAAGTGCCCTTCGCCAAACAGGAAGTGCCTCTTTATCTCATAAACCGTTTGTCGTACAGATGCGTTGGTGGTGTCATATAGGGTTGGGGAGGTCTACCGCGGTGTCAGTGTGCTTACCGCGGTAAAAAAAGTCTATTTTTTATTGGAAAACAAGACAAGCGAGTTTTAAAACGGGGGAGAAGCGAGGACCGCATGCGCTCCATGCCGCTCTGCTCTGGGCCGTGTACCACATGTTTGGAAGCCACATACCGTACGTCACTCGGAGAGTGACGGAGACACAGACCTGCAAAGCCTGGGCAGGCAGCAGCGTCGTAGAGGAGTACAGAGCAGCGTAAACTTTCTGTTATCCACACGACACAAGGATTTTAATACATACCTTGTGTTGTAGCAGTTTCTTTTTTATTCATACGGATTACTGGCGGAGCGCGGGCCGCGTGGACTAAAACCGAAAATTAAACTATTTTACTTTTTCCACCGCGTCGCGCGTTGTGCCCCGTCCGGCGGCGCGTCAGCGATTTTATAACCTTTTCTGTCAAGTCTTGTAACTAAAACCTGTATATAGCAGCACTCAATCACTGCGATTTGAGAGTTGAGACGTGACGTGAGTTTACAAAATCACTGTACATGATCTGACTACCCGTCCTCTTCTGGTTTGTTCACACACAGCTGTTTGTGTCTGAAAAGCCCAAGTAGCTAGCCTACGTTACTATGGTAACCCGACAGTGCACAGATCTAAAAAGCTCAGAACGCGTCGCGGATGCGATGTGTTATGAGCTTGTAGATCTGCTCCTTTCAAAGCCAGACCCGCTGTGCTGTACGGAGAAGTATAACTCGGGCAGTCAGGCGGTGGAGAGGCGACTTTTGGGAAGATGATTGCAATATTTTGGCTTATCGCCGAACCTTAATTAATAGATATGGGGGTGCGGTAATTACCGCAGTACCGGTGGTAAATGGGAAGACGGTAATCGCGGTAACAAAATGTCGATACCGCCCCAGCCCTAGTGTCATATGACTTGTTTAAGAGTCCTTAACCTTAACTCATACAGGGCCAGATTTCCAAAATATGAATATGAATGTGCGCTTATAACGCCAGGAAATAGCTATTTTGTATCCCCCCAGACCACCTTAACCAGACCACCTTAACGAATGCACGTTCATCATACCATACCACCAGATGACCACTAGAGACCACCATACACCATACACTGACATGGTCCCATGTTAAGCCTGTTTAAATCCACATAACAGGATGAGACGCTGACTTGGTCCTCATTGACTTAACATGGACGGCCGCCGGTCACCATTTCAGCTCAATACTGTTCAATTCGTGCTTGATCGTCTCAAACCACCATTGGTATGGGCATCGGGACGTATATAGATGCCACACAGAAAGTTTCAGAATCAAAATCCGACCTAGTGAAGCTACGTGAGGGTCGGATGGTTGCATTGAGGCTAACGCTAGCAGAGGCCTGTTGTCAACAGGAAGCCCTGGTTTAAAGGTGACGTCATAATCGTATCCTTTTTTTTCACGGTTTACGTGTGGACATTAGCTGAGGTAAGCTAACCATTTCGCTCCGTCTATAAACACATATTAAAATCTTAAACAATGCTTTTATATAAAAGTCGCTCCGAGTCGCTCGGCACCAAACGCCATAGTGAACTAGTCGCTCGTAAAGTCGCCCGGCGCTAACTGAGTTAATTGGGGCCTATTTCGCCAAACAGGAAGTGCCCCTCACCAAACAGGAAGTGACCCTTTATCTCATGAACCGTTTGTCGTACAGACTTGTGGGTGGCATCAAATGACTTGATTAAGAGTCCTTAACCTTAATTGGGGCCTATTTTGCCAAACAGGAAGTGCCCCTCACCAAAGAGGAAGTGACCCTATATCTTGTGAACCGTTTGTCCTACAGACTTGTGGGTGATGTCAAATGACTTGATTAAGAGTCCTTAACCTTAATTGTTAAGAGTCCTTAACCTTAATTGGGGCCTATTTCACCAAACAGGAAGTGCCCCTCACCAAACAGGAAGTGCCCCTTTATCTCGTGCACCGTTTGTCGTACAGACTTGTGGGTGGCGTCAAATGACTTGATTAAGAGTCCTTAACCTTAATTGGGGCCTATTTCGCCAAACAGGAAGTGCCCCTCACCAAACAGGAAGTGACCCTATATCATAGGTCCTAAACGGACCTATGAACCGTTTGTCGTACAGACGCGTGGGTGACGTCATATGGCTTGATTAAGGGTTCTTAACCTTAATTGGGGCTTCCTTCGCCAAACAGGAAGTGCCCTTTGCCAAACAGGAAGTGCCTCTATATCTCGATAATGTTAAAGCTAATGCAAAAAATTATAAAGTTAAAAAATCTAACGCTAATCTAACGCTAATGCTAACACCAAAAAAAAAAATCTAACGCTAATGCTGACACCAACCGCTACACAAGGTTGCACACACTTAGCGATCTGCAGGCACACTTAACATTTCTTAGAAATTTTCTTTTCTAGTATTATTATTACTTAAGTATGGCGGATTACAATAAGTGTTTTGCCATTGCATGGCAGGCACACTTAATTATTAGAGCACGAACGGTTCCCGAAGGGTTCCCAGTTCGAATCCGGGCTCCCCCTGAGTTAATGTCGAAGAGTCCTTGAGCAAGACTCTGAACCCCTAATTGCTCCCGGTGAGCAGGTTGGTGCCTTGCATGGTTTCCTCCGCCACCGGTGTATGAATGTGTGCGTGAATGGGTGAATGTAATGCACAAGCCATTTGAACATGTGATTATGTTAATACAGACTTCACGCTGTAGTTGTTAGTTGAGACATCAAGTTAATAAAACAATACTATCCTGTACAACTTTAATACAGGTTATTAATAAAACAGTATATACCTATCCTGTACAACTTAACTACAGGTTATTAATAAAACAGTACATACCCATCCTGTACAACATTACTACAGGTTGCATCCTTGCATCAAACAGTCCATGTCTCTGGTCCATCTCACTGGATAGTGTAGATCTCTCCCTGTGGTGCTCTGTGGTAAACCAAAACCACCAATATAATAAAGCATTTAGTTTTCATTCAGCAACCTTACATCACCACATAGAAGAGCTTCAACAATACAGTGGTAGTTTTCACATTTAATCAAATCTAACTATTGCAGAGCACCATATTGTGGTCTAAAAGCTTTAATTCACTATAACGGAGACATATAATGCCTCCCATACCTTATAATCTGAGTTAAATGTGCTTTGCATATTCTTTGCTTTACACAAGATTTTTAAAACCCATACAAAATCATTGGTATGGGTGTTGGACTATTACGACACCCAATTACACAAGAAGACTTTGAAAACACATTTCAAATGATTTCCAAAGATCTACAGCAGGGGTCTTCAACATTTTCGGGCCAAGGACCCCTTAGTTGAGAGAGAGATGAAGCAGGGACCCCCACAACCTTTTCATAGATTCTATATAGTTTCATCGTTTGACAGCACAATCATCAGTGTTTTTTGGATGCATGTCAATTTGTGTTTTCAGATATTTAACCCCTTGAGCCGTCATTACCTAATAATCTTGACCTTTTACTCTGTACTTAGTCTGCTCTTCCCCTCTACAAACCTCTTTGCCGAAAATAGCTACAAATAGCTAAAATATCTACAAGCTCACAATGCCTCGAGCTTGTAGTCAGGGGTCGACATTATAAATGGCCCGGTGGCCCGGGTGTACCTTTTAGATTGACAGGGCCACCAGAACTCACCAGCAACTTGCCCATTTGGGCCAGTGAACATAATGCCTTGAAAATAAAATGTCAAGTAAAACGTTTATATTTAATTTCACATGTTTGTTCCCTGTGGTACTGTGTTTTGTAATTATTTCTGTGAAATCGTCTCCTAATTACCGCTAAAACATAGCGTTGCATGATCCGATCAAAGACAGAGCATATTTGCCTTCTGCGCTCACTGCTCAGTGCAGACTAGAGATGGGATTTATGGCTCTTTGAAGTGAGCCGGATCTCTGGGATCCGTTCCTTTCAAAGAACCGTTCAAAAGACTCAAGAAGGAGGCTCATTCTAGTAACTCTAGTTACTCTAAGCTCACAATGCGTCGCAAAGGGACGCATTGTGAGCTTGTAGATCTGCTATTTTCAAATAATTTTTCTACATTTATTCATTGGAAAACCTGTGAAATGAGGACATTCTGCATAATGAGTACTTTCTACTATTAAGTGCATTTTGATACCAATACTTTTGTACTTTTACTCAAGTACATTTTAATTCCAAACTTCTACTTGTGGCAGAGTATTTCTACACTGCAGTATTGATACTTTTACTCAAGAAAAGAATGTTTGTACTTTTTCCACAACTGTTCATTTAGAAAGGAACGGCTCCCTGCTGCGAACCGGATCCCATCGTTCATTTCAAAGAGCCGTTCAAAAAACTCGATTCGTTCACGAACATCCCAACTGCAGTTCACGCTCACAGCACAGCTTCACAACGCCAAAAACAACCCTCAGACTGAAGTAAAACTAGCCTAGCACATAGATTCCTCCAGCCTTCTAATTCAAGATCCCTTGAAAGGAGAGAGTCTGGTTTACCCCACCCTAGGTGGGGTTGGCAATAGGGCCTTTCTGTGTGGAGTTTGCATGTTCTCCCCGTGTCTCCTAGGGTAGATGCCCTCACAAAAACATGCAGTAGTCCTGGTTTCTATACTACCTCCCCCTAGCCAGCCAGGTGCTCCCCAATTCCCCTGGCGCGGCAGGGGGAGAGCGGAAACCGGGACTAAAGGTTAGGTAGTTGGCACTGGGTGAGAAAATGGGTTGCAAAAAAACGTGGGATAAATATATATATATATATATATATATATATATATATAAAAAAGTGGGAAACTGCGTCAACTCAAGTGTCACTGAGACATCCACTTCGGCCGCGATTTGAGCAATTAAAGGGCTTTAATACTGTATCTGATTCTGAAGTAATGATTAGATCTCTGCATCACTGTGTGCGTGAGCGTCTGGTGTGAGGAACGCTGCGTGCACGTTCCCTGCGCACATCATTCTCTACGATCGACAGGTGACAGGAGGATCTACAACATTAATTCAACACATCCAAAACGCCCATTGCTTACTAGCAGGCAGTTTAAATGGGGAGGGACTTTTGGATGGATGCGTGTGCATTGTGCAAAAAGAACAGATCTTCAAGCAAGATAAAAGACATGTTACTTGCAGCTTAATGACGTGTAAACATTTATCCGTAATTTTCCTGTACTAGTAAAGGCTGCTAAAAGTATCAAACTCCCTGTAAAATGCAACAGAAAACAGGAAATAACACCTACTCTTTTAAAATGTTTCTGGGGGAGGACCCCAGACCCCCCCACCAAAATGATCCACAGTAGGCTATTAACTAAGTTTCTGCCTCAAAATTATACGAGGTTTAGATTTGGAGAATTAAATAACACCCACCCAGTGCAACATACTGTACCTGGTTGGTGTTAGTGACTCCAAGGGTCGATACAATTATAATAATGAAAGAAATGTATTGTAATATTTGATGATTTTTTATATTTTTTTTTCTTAGGTTTTCCTGAAAGTTGGCAGCCCTGGTTGTCTCTATTTAAAAACATATTGGCTCCGATTTTGAACCTATAGTCCACAGATCTGATGTGTTGAGGGGTTTCATAACCAGGGAATTCAGCCAATCTTTACGGTTTTCTCTCTGTAAAATGTTGAGGTTGTGTGTGTTGTATTAGAATAATGGAATATCAACCATTCTAGGTCTGACAGCTACTCCTGCTGTTCAGTTCGTCATAGCAAACAAAGACTTGTTTACGAGCTTGTAGATCGGCTATTTTCACCGGATGTTCACCCCAGAACAGGGACACGACGATTGATGTGGTTAAAATAACCAGTAAACAACGAAAGAGAATAGCTTTATTGCTAACAGGGAGACAGTTAACATCCTTGGCTACTCATGTTAATAAATGTGTTAAATGTAGGTCCTGATGAGGTGACAACAATCATGTCGTTTCTAAAATCTTCTACAATGACCATGGAATTCCACAACACTACAGCTATGCTAGCAGCACTATGCTAACTGCTTAGCTTATTGTCCCTATCCACGGTGGCTTCGTATGTGACGCAGTAAAGATTCTCAACACAAACACATTCTGTAGTGAAAACAACAAGACAACATGAATTTTACCTGAAAAACGATGAATGAAGTCACTTCAAGTCTCCAGGTTTTAATCCGTTTGAAGCAAACGAGGAAAACGAAACTAAACTAAACCGCTCTTCTCGGCTTAGCATGAAAACACACTTGGACTTCCTGGTACACATCAAGGAAGTTATTGGTACACGTTCCTTGGTACACGTGTACTAACCTCGCCTACTGCAGTCGGACCCTATTGGCTTTCTGGGGACACGTGTACCACCGCCACCGCGCATGCATGCTCAGTAGATGGTCGATGCAACGTTACTTTATTGGTGGAGGAGGGGTATAACTGTCACTGAAGAAAGAAAGAAGATGCAACATTACTTCCGCCCCTTGTAGACGGTGAGCCACTGGGGTTGGTCGGTATCAACTGAGGGGATTAATGCTCATAGTGATTTTTGTCATGGTATACATGTCTAGAGTTAGAAAATATGTGATAGCCTTGCACCAGTGGTAGCTTTATGGGTGCTATCATGCATTTTATTATGTAACACTAGGCGAAAATTACATGGGTCATTATATGAAAACATACTACTTAACCCCCATATACAAAAGGTTTTTCAACTAGTTCTGGTACATCTAGGCATGCTTAAGAACACACTAAAGATGTAGGAATGTATATGTCTTATAATGCCATCATTTTCAAGATGGCTGCCTGGAGCTTAAATAGCGTTATGATACTGTTCAACCTATAGAAAGGTGGTATTGGTTATCTAACCCAAGGTTTTAGGGTTCAAGGAATGTGGCTGAATCAGTGAAATTACCATCAGTTAATTATTTATTGCCAAATCCATTGTATTACAATGATCCAATGATTGTACAACATGTTGTTAAAAACAACAATTGTATTGCAGTTGTGTGAGGGAAACTGTGAACTTAAGGTAATTCATATGGGGACCTGGGAGGGTGGGGGGCATACAGTAGGTGTAGATTTATGTTATATATTCAATTGCCAGTCAGTCTTAGGCCTATGTGCTAGGTCAGGTTAAGGTCTCTCACACCTTATCACTCCTTATCCAGGTGTCCAAGCAGGCAGCAGCTATGGTCACTGGTTAACAGAGTATTCACCTCACGATTGACAATGTTATACAGTCATTCCTCAGCTGCATTCCAATACTGTTGCAAAGTTCAGCACTGGACTGGCTGACTTTGGGTTGACAACTTAATTATTCCTACTGTATACTTCCCATTCACCAGTTTGAATGTGCAGGGGGACACCTTGTCAATAGGTTGTCACCTTTTCTCTCATGACGGATGATGACGCACATGATGAAGTACTTCTTCCGTGCTGGCCATGTGCAGTATGCTTGATATCTCACCCAGTGCCTGCTGAGATACATGTGCTCCATGCCAGAGTCTAAGCTAGAACTTGTCTGTCTGCACCATGATGGATTCTGGATCACTGTCTCTGCTCAACATAAAGAGCAGGAATGATGCTGCTCTTTATGTTGGTGCCTTGCATGGTTTCCTCTGCCATCGGTGTCATGACGCATGTGGGTGGAGCTGACTGACGCCTTCTCCAAAATGTGCAGAAACAGTAGTAGGGAGTCTAAGCACTGGTGTGTCTTGGTTGTAAACTATTGGGGTGTACACACACACACACACACACACACACACACACACACACACACACACACACACACACACACACACACACACACACACACACACACACACACACACACACACAGCATTCACGATGAGGCACCAAGATTTCCTAAATTCCTATGACCCTGATGCAGCCATCTCTGGAACCTCATCCTTACATCCTTACTGTGTGCCAGTCAGGAGAAATACCAGTTCTGTGACATGCTAATGGATATTCATCAAGTTTTTCTATTTGTTGTTCTCCCAGAGGTCAAATGTTACCTTGGCCTGACCTTTAACATGTGAGGTATTATGGATTCTACACATATGAAAACCAAAACATGAGATTACACAGGTTTTCTATACTAGGACAAGCGGATCAAATAGTGGGCATTTTGGATATTTTCTTACACACTTGCACTATATTTTGTTTAATGAATTTCACAATACATTTACTTAAAATATATGTATGTAAACATGGTTTAAAATCTTTAGGTTATTTATGAAGGACATCTTTCATGAAAACATCTAATGTAATGTAGTCACTAAACTAATAGTACAGTATGTTGTCACTGCCTGTTACCATTTCTAGAGATGCTACTTTAAACAACCTTTATGAAAAACATATAGTCTGAGCTTTATCCTTGCCAGAGAGGGTCAATACTAAGGGAGATCTGCTTGTGACTGCAATCGGTTTCTGTTCACGGATGACTCGGCTCTCTTAGTCTCAGGCAGAGATATATTGTAGGTTGAAAAGGCCCTTAACTGTGAACTAAACGAGATCTGCACCTGGCTCAATGACAACAGACTCTCAATTCATCAACTGAATATATCGTCTTTGGATCCAGTCAGAAACTGAGCAAAGTTGAGAACTTCACAATTAAAGTAGGTGACACTGTGATAGCACTGTGGGTTGCATCCTGGAGGCTAACCTATCCAGTGAAAAAATTACTACCAAGGTAATAAATAAAGTCAACCAACGAATTTGATTCTCGCAAAGGGTTGCTCCGCTGATCAATTTTAAATCTCGAAAGACCCTCGGAGGTGCACTTATTGGGCCCCTCATAAAATAGACTAAGCCCCCATGCTCCCTTTTCTCTGCCCTTATTTCTGCTTTTTCTGCTTTTGAAATTGATGTTATCCTAGATACTATGTTCTATCCGTCTGTCTTTCAATGTTATATGAGATACTTAAAGTGTGGTTCCTGTGGCTTTCTAGGATCTCCTTTTAGTTGACCTTGTACCAGTGATTTGTACTGTCATGAAACTGTACTTTTTTCTATTGCAAACTTCTAATAAATTCTTCAATCAATCAATCAAATGGATTTTGAAAACTGTGTTTTGGCATGTGATTATAAATTAAGTAATAACACACAGAAAGCTACCCCAGATGCAATGCTCTCACATATTTCCTAATCCTAAGGATGTATACCTTCCCAAAAGTCACTATGAGAATCATTGCCCCCAAGATGGTAATGATGACCCCACATTTGGGGCCCTGGCATATTATGTCATAATTATATAGTCACTATATGTCACTGCCTATAATAAAGAACAATTCTAGATGCTAATTTTAACCACCTTACTGGACAATATATAGTCTGAACTTTATCCCAAACATTTTTCAAAGAGATAGGATGAATAATAAGAGAGAACCATCAGTTTGAAGTAGAATGTTCCATTCGGATTTTGAAAAGTTCTTTTGCATGTTGTTATAAATAGAGTGATAACACACAGAAAGCTACCACAGATGCAAGGCTATCACATTTTTCCTAGTACTAGGGATGTATACCTTCCCAAAAATCACTATGAGAATCGTTCCCCCCAGATGGTACCGATGACCGAACAATGTGGAGCCATGGTTCACAGAGGATTATGTCATAATTATAGTCACTATGTTGTCACTGCCTGTAATAAAAAACAATTATAGATATGCAAATGTTAACAACATTAGTGAATAATATATAGTCTGAGCTTTATCCCAACCATTTTTCAAAGAGATAGGGTCAATATTAAGAGAGAACCATCAGTTTGAAGTAGAATGTTCCATTCGGATTTTGAAAACTGTGTTTTGGCATGTGGTTATAAAAGGAGTGATAACACACAAAAAGCTACCACCACTGCAAGGCTATCACATTTTTCCTAGTACTAGGGGTGTATACCTTCCCAAAAATCACTATGAGAATTAATCCCCCCAGATGATACCGATAACCCCATATCTACGGTGCTAGCTCACGGCCTATTGCTGGAGGAGGGGTATAACTGTCACTGAAGAAAGAAAGAAAGAAAGAAAGAAAGAAAGAAAGAAAGAAAGAAAGAAAGACTGTATAGCTGGAGAGGAACTGGTAAAGTTCGTGCACTTGGTGAAAAGTTTTAGATTTTTGGTATGGTGTTAGGTATGGGTATAAGGTTTTCAAAAACCATCGCAAACAAGTTGGGCACGCCCCCTAGTGATCTGTTTGCAATTAATCAAATATTAGATACATCAGTATATGGTTAAAACCCCAAATAATTGATAAAAGAGATTTTTCAATGGATTCTGTTACTATTGAGTATGATGAACAACATACTAAAAGTTTAGGGAAAAATGACTACCGGAAAGGTGTCATTTTCAAGATGGCGTCCACGATGGCTGCCGGGAGCTGAAAATGCCTATAAACTGGGTTTTAATGTGTAACAATTCATAATAAATCTGCACTTGTTGAACAGTTTTTGATTTTTGGTATGGTTAGTTAAAGGGATATTACACTTTCAAAGTCATTTTATCGTCTAATCAGGCTTTTATGAACATCCTGAACAGTTTTTAATTTGCTTGATTCAATATTTAGATATTTGATGTAAATGTTACCAGGCCCGACACGCCCAGGCCCTCTCCACATACACACCCATTGTAACTTCAAACTCCATTTTAACCATGATAGATTCATTAAAAACACCCGTTGTTTTTTCTGTTGACTCATACTACCCTCCTAATACGTGAGCAGGCCGTGTTTTTTCGATAACTTTTTTCATTAATTTTTAATAATTATTTGGGAAAATGAAAAATATTTAATACAAAAATGGATTATTAAAAATAAATGAAAAAAGTTATCGAAAAAACACGGCCTGCTCACGTATTAGGAGGGTAGTATGAGTCAACAGAAAAAACAACGGGTGTTTTTAATGAATCTATCATGGTTAAAATGGAGTTTGAAGTTACAATGGGTGTGTATGTGGAGAGGGCCTGGGCGTGTCGGGCCTGGTAACATTTACATCAAATATCTAAATATTGAATCAAGCAAATTAAAAACTGTTCAGGGTGTTCATAAAAGCCTGATTAGACGATAAAATGACTTTGAAAGTGTAATATCCCTTTAACTAACTAAAAGTTTAGGAAAAAATGACTACCGGAAAGGTGTCATTTTCAAGATGGCGTCCACGATGGCTGAGCTTTAAATACCTATAATCTATGAAGGACATGGGAATATGAAAAGAACATAAAAATGGAGCAATTGGCAACGCGTCGCGATGCGATGTGTTGTGAGCTTGTAGATATGCTATTTTCAAACCATTTTAGTACTATAACTTTTGGAGTACACAGAGATGCACTTGCTGCCATACTTGAAGAGCCTGATGACAGACAGCACAACAAGAGTGGACGCAGTCTGGGACACATATTTAGAGGCGAGTCTCAAATCCCAAACTCGTGTCAAGCGGGGTGGGACTGCAGGATGCCGAACACGAGTCTCAGCCAAGATATCTCTTCCAAAGGGAGCCCAATGGCAGAAGTTCCTCAAAGATAGTCAAAATAAAGACCAGCTCTTTCAATTCATCAGTCAGGAACTTAAGGAGAAAACACTTGATTCACCGTAACACCTCTTCACAACAAAGGCTGAACTTGTACTCAGCAACAAGCCTACAAACCTAACAGCCTTGTCACCATGTCAGCAAGAAGAGGCTGACACACGGATGATGCTCCATTTGCGTCATGCTGCCGAGCAAGGCCTACCTCAGGACAGTGGACAGTGATGTGGTTGTGCTGGCCATCAACCTGTTCCAGGCGCTACGCCTCTCTGAGCTGTGGATTGGCTTTGGATCAGGAAAAACATACAAAGATATACCAATCCATCACATCTCACAGATGCTGGGACCTCAAAAATGTCAAGCACTGCCCGTTTTTCACGCGTTCACAGGATGCGATGTTGTGTCATCAATGTTTGGAATTGGCAAAAAAACTGCATGGAATTCATTGGCAGCCTTTCCGGAAGTCACAGACACCCTCATTGCAATCACACAAGACCCAACCAGTCTCACACTGGAATCAGTGCACATGCAACGTCTAGAACGCTGGACTGTACTCATGTACAGTAAGAATTGCAGTGCAATCTCAGTGAATGAAGCAAGGAAGCTCCTGTTCACCCATGGCCTGAAGTCTCTGGATTCGATCCCCCCAACCCAGCATGCTTTATTCCAACATGCGAAACGTGCCCTGCACACTGCAGCTTTTGTTTGGAAGCAGTCACTCTCCAAAACTCCCAAGATCCCAGACCCCAGGGAATGGGGTTGGGAATGGAATTCCAGAACAAAAGTGTGGGTGCCATATTGGACAGATCTGGAAGATGTGAGCAAGGCATGCTCTTTGATCCTCCACTGTGGCTGTGTAGTTGCCTGCAAGGGTAATTGTAAATGCCACCGAGCTGGACGTTGTACCACACTGTGCAAGTGTGATGGGGGCTGCACAAATAATGATGAATGAGTGAAATATTTGACCAAGATTGTATAAAGCATATGTTATTTAGCATACCTAATAGAAACTGAATTTTCCATTGAAAAACCTATTTTATCAATTATTTGGGGTTTCTGTACTGAGCTATCTTATATAGCATACCCAATAGAAACTGAATTTTCCATGAACAATCTATTTTATCAATTATTTGGGGTTTCTACAATATGCTGAGCATGCCACAATTCCAAAAATAGTTAACAAGTGTATAATTGGCACTGGGTGAAAAAAATGGGTTACAAAATTGTGGGAGAAAAAAAAAATCACACCTTTCCAGTATGTGTATGTATTCTTTCCTAAGTGTATTTTGTCCATCATACCCCATAGTAATAGAATCCATTGAAAAATCTCTTTTATCAATTATTTGGGGTTTCAACCATGTACTGACCAATCTACTATTGAATTCATTGCAAACAGACCACTAGGGGGCGTGCCCAACTTGTTTGCGATGGTTTTTGAAAACCTTGTACCCATACCTAACACCATACCAAAAATCAAAAACTTTTCACCAAGTGCAGATTTATTATGAATTTGTACACATTAAAACCCAGTTTATAGGCATTTTCAGCTCCCGGCAGCCATCGTGGACGCCATCTTGAAAATGACACCTTTCCGGTAGTTATTTTTTCATAAACTTTTAGTATGTTGTTCATCATACCCAATAGTAACATAATCCATTGAAAAATCTCTTTTATCAATTATTTGGGGTTTCAACCATATACTGACGTATATAATATTTGATTCATTGCAAACAGACCACTAGGGGGCGTGCCCAACTTGTTTGCGATGGTTTCTGAAAATCTTATTCCGATACCTAACACCATACCAAAAATCAAAAACTTTTCACCAAGTGCACGAAATTGATGATTTCTGACCAGTTCCTCTCCAGCTAGTAGGTGATATTTTTCTAATGCTGAATAGAAAAATAAAATATGAACTGAACTAGTCTAGAGTCTGTCTGACTAAACATCACACAGCTATTCTGATTGATTCAACTGATTGTCAAAATAGCTGGGAGGGAATTCGTAAATAGCATGGTGTTAGGTATGGTTATAAGGTTTACAAAAACCATCGCAAACAAGTTGGGCTCGCCCCCTAGTGGTCTGTTTGCAATTAATCCAATTGAATAGGTCAGTATATGGTTAAAACCCCAAATAATTGATGAAAGAGATTTTTCAATGGATTCTGGTACTATTGGGTATGCTAAATAACACCCTAAATAATTAAGAAAAACAAACATCTGTAAAGGCATCATTTTCAAGATGGCGTCCACGATGGCTGCCGGGAGCTTAAAATGTCTATAAACTGGGATTTAATATTTAAAAAGTCATAACAATGGTGATAAGATTACATTTTTTGTCATGATGTTAGGTATGGGTATAAGGTTTTCAAAAACCATCGCAAACAAGTTAGGCTCGCCCCCTAGTGGTCTGTTTGCAATGAATCCAATTGAAAAGGTCAGTATATGGTTGAAACCCCAAATAATTGAAGGAAGAGATTTTTCAATGGATTCTGTTACTATTGATGTGCTAAATAACACCCTAAAGATGGCACATATTCCCTCCCAATTTATAGCCTATGCATTTTAAGCTCCCGTGGACGCCATCGGGAAAATGATGCCTTTCCAGTAGTTCGTTCTTCCTAAACTATTAGTAGGCCTATGTTATTTAGCATTACCAATAGTAATAGGCTATTGGATTCATTGCAAACAGGCCACTAGGGGGCGAGCCCAACTTGTTTGCGATGATTTTTGAAAACCTCATACCAAAAATCTAAATCTTATTACCAAGTGCACAATTGTCATGATTTTTTATAAATTAAATCCCAGTTTATAGGCATTTAAGCTCCCGGCAGCCATCGTGGACGCCATCTTGAAAATTATCCAGAAGTTATTTTGTACTACATTTTTAGTATGTTATTTAGCAAACCCAATAGTACCAGAATCCATTGACAAATCTCTTCCATGAATTATTTGGGGTTTCATACTGACCTATCTAATATTTGATTAATCGCAAACAGACCACTAGGAGGCGAGCCCAATTTGTTTCGATGGTTTTTGTAAACCTTATAACCATACCTAACACCATACCAAAGTTGATGTTTTTTGACGGATTCCCTCCCCGCAAAAAAGTTAACCACATGAACCCTGCTGTCCTGTTCTGGGGTTGCCTGGTTCCAGACCATAGACCCCGCCCACTCTCAGAGTGGACTGTTTCTCTGGTCTGGAGCTGAGTACATGAATCGGCAGTTTAGCAGCCAAAAACTGTGGCTAATGAGCGCGGGGGGGGGGGGGGGGGGGGGGGGGGGTGTTAACGAATATATCCAATCCGCGCAGCAGTAAGTTGAAACGATTCAAACGAATTTCACACACACAGGCAGGCTGAGGCAGGCACACACACACACACACACGCGCGCGCTGATTTCACAGAGCTGTTAATGTTGATTACATGTTTCTGGTCGCAGTTATGTGTGGAAGCAGTCACTGGCACAGACAGAGCCACACACTCAATCACACACACACACGCCGCGACCATGGGTCGCGTTCAACGTGCGTCGCGTTCACCGTGCGTCGTGATCACCTCGTGCACGCTCACAAAAAGTCTGAAATCAGGCTAGTTCTGGGGAGAACAATTGGAAAAACAGCAGATCTACAAGCTCACAACACACCATGTTTTCAGTGAAGTGGATAACTGTAAATAATAAATATATATTTCAATAGAGAACCGAACCACTGGTGATTTTACTCTGCATCTGATGACGGTTAAACAGAACAAATTCATCCAAAGAGTAAAGAAAATAACAAATTTAAATCAATTTCTCCAAGCACAGTCGTTATCAAATGTATGTAACTCAATATCATAAATAAACAACAGTCACATGCCTGAGATCTCAGAGCTGATTTGTTTGTTTTTTAGAAAGGATTTGACAGAGCTACGGCTTTGTAAGATCATTGATTTCATTCAAATAATTGTTGCTTGTATTCATTAAATGTTGTTTGTCTTGGATCCTGGTGTTTAATTCAGCCAACAGTCCAGACACAGAATAAAAAAGCAAAGCCAACAGAGTCCGACGTGCTACACTTCACACTACTGGACAGCTGGTCAAGACCAACCACACATCAACTAACTGTTGATACATGAAATAATATATTCCTGGCTTCTGACCATATTCACAGAGAATATTTCACCAAATGCCTGATTCAAAGTTGAGAGTTATCAAAGTCGTGTGCATTCCTAACACTATAATTCTCCATAGGGAACCACTGCTTGTCATGGAATCATTGGTATAGGAATGCAACAGTCTCCATGGGGGGAGTACATAGAAATAAAGTATATTTTTCTTTTGGGTGAACTATCCCTTTAACTTGTGTCTTCATGTTCACTGACTGCTATTGGTCCAAAATAATGTGCAATATGGTTTTGTCTGATTCATACTGTTTGTAATTTTATACTTTTATATACATTGAATACTCAAAAATAGTAGATATACAAACAAGCTCATACCGCTATGAGCTTGCAGATCTGCTTGTTTTAATTCACAGATCAAATCACACAAATAATGTTCTTTGGGTTCTGGACAGTTTATAAAATATTTCAAAATGACTCAATGTGTGCATGCACACACAAATGAACCTCTGAGTCTGTACAGAAAAACAACCAAACACTATAACAATGATTACTATAGATAGGTACATATAGATATGTATGTAACAGTTAATAATAATGATCACAATAGGAACCTATAGAAATGTAACAGTCTATTTTAACCAAGAAATATTACTTAAAGGACAACTTTTTTACAACAAGGGTTCATATTTTAGATTGTAATAAGAGAAAAGAAAAAGTGAGTGTTAAAATGTTTTCATTTGCTTCGTTCTATTGTTTTATCACATTTACTATGTTAAAATGTGGGGCATGCGTACGCATGGGGGCATGTGTACAAGTGGCTAAATATGTCTTTTTAGACACAATAAGCCTGCAATTTCTTTGTTGCTATTTACAGTAACACTTCTAGCCCCCATAAGTCACATCCAACCATGAAAGGTTGCATTGTATCTTGGGAATGGGCTTATTCTGTGTAAAATGACATATTTAGCCACTTGTATGCATGCCCCCAACCACTGAAATAAGAGTCTCTAAAACAATAGAAAGAAGTAAATGAAATAATGTTAACACTCATCTTTTATATTCTTTAATTACAATCTAAAATATGAACCCTTGTTGTAAAAAACTAAAGTTGTCCTTTAAACTACATTTAAAGTAAATCCTGTCCAAACTACAGGGAATGTCCAACATTTAGTGAATGAAGAACATTACTTATTTTTGTTTTCATTTTAATTCACCTCCCTCCCCACATACTGTACGTACACACAACACAAGAAAAAAAAATGTATCTCCTGTGATCAACTAATCAAAAACTAAAATGTTGCACTTATACAGCCTACACATTCAAACCCTGAGAAATAAACATTAAGGGGGTTTGAAATAAACATTAAGGGTTAGGATGAACATAAAGTTACTTAACAAAACAGGAACTTTGTCACATATAACATTATAAATGAACACAGTCCCATTGTGGAGGCTTGGAAAGAGACGCTGACAGTGTAGTGAAACATGACTGCTACTGTCTTCTGGATCTGAATGAGAGAGAGAGAGATGAAGACGGGGGGCAGGGAAGACAGGGTATAAATGAACATTACCAAGTTGTAATTGTCAATAGTAATAATTTTCAGAGAGAGGGGGAGAGAGATATTAATATCAGTAATGTGAATCACATCATATCACAGTATGGCATAAGTGGACCTATTATAAGTCTCTAATCTATATAATGTGTATAATGTGGTTATACCTTATGTTTTACTTTAAATTTAGGGAGTTAAAATGTTCACAAATAGCAAATGAAAATGTCTGATCTACAATCTCACAACGCAACACGATGCAACAATGTTATCGTCACAACATGACATTATCTTCACAAGAATATAGATGTTTGACATTTGATTCTGTCCAAATGGTTGTGGGGAAAGCTGACTTGAATTGAGTCTTGTGAGGCACCTCAGAGTGAGCTGCAAGACCGTCTGAGTGAACATTCCATAGTGGATGAAGTAGGTTGTTACCTGTTTCAATGATCATGTTTGTGGTCTGGAATGTTTAGCAGAAATAAATGAAACGTATTCTCAAACTGAATGTGATTGTAGCCAACCCTCTTATAGACAGCTAGCCTCCTGTAGATACAGTGGAGGTATATAGGCATGCATGGAACACCTCTTATCTTACAACCAGCTTATCAAGGTGAAGGCTGGGCTCAGTGCCAGCAGGTTTGGACCAGCATGAGTCAGGACTAGCAGGCTAGCAGCAGATCAGTGTAGCTCTAAATGTTTTATGGTGCAGTTTGTGGCGTCCTTACCTGTCACAAGAGCCACCACTGCCTGACTCTACTGCTCCTGTCCCAGTGCTGTCCATGGTCTCTGCAGGGTAGGAGGACCTCTCATCCTGCTGAGGTTTGGACCTGAAGGTTAAATCTTTGGCTTTACCTTTGGAGCCTCTGGCCTGGCCTGCCCTCTTCTTCTTTGGCTTGTTGTCACCCTTCACTCCCAGCAATGAATGACCCTCTGGACAGAAAATAAAACACAAAATATAGACATTTAACACTTAAGAAATATCACTTAAACTCTGTTTAAACAAAATCCAGTCAATCTCAACAATAATAATAATAGGCTAATACATGTGTCGTGTGTTCTCTCTCTTAAGGTGTCTCCACACCAAACAGCCTACAGGAGACTCCTTTTGACTGTACACAGACTGCAAAGAACTGCAAAAAAGTTCAGCCGACGCCAGCTGTAGTTACTGTATGTCAGTGTTGCCAGGTCTGATCGTATAAGCGACTTTGATCCTGTTTTCCTATAATGTTGCTAGTTGTGGGTTGCTTTCGCTTGAGCTCGTTTCTGAGGTGTAGTTGCTTATTTTGCCTTGCTTTCAACATTCTTTTAGAAAATAGCTAATGGAATATAGCTCAATAGATCAAACTGGTCACTTCTTTTGGGCTTATTTTCATAGACCTGGCCGCTTGTTTCACTCACAGAATCTGGCCACCGGAGATCTCCATGCATTGTTTTTTCCTGCTCCGCTTTCACCAAAACAACACTCATGCATTATTACTAGCGTTGCGTTGGAGTTGATTAGTATAGGAAATTGAGAGTTGAGATTGTGAATTTGGTATTTAGTTAAAATGTGCGACGGGAAAATGTCTCTGGCCTATTTAGGCTTGCTTCTGGAAAGTTCTGCACTGTAGCAGACTAGACTCTGGTCCATTCTAGTGGAGGATTTACCACCGAGTGCAAGCACCGACTGAACATGCTCAGTTTTCCATCAAAGGGTTCTGCCAGCCCTATTGACGGCAAGCTCCCGATGGCTTCCTGTTGGCAAGAACGTTTTCCGACGTCGATTCGTGGGAGATTCGGTGTGGTTAAGACCAGCCTTTACCGTCACTGGGCGCCCCCTGCAGTTCAACGGTGGAGGTTCTGCTCTTCTTTTTAACAGGCTCTCCATCAGAGGAGGATTGTTGCTGCTTCTTGTCTACTTCTAGAAACACATGTAAAGGAATTTAAAACATATATATTATTAGCATGTAAATGCATACAGTTTGGATGCTTGGGTAAATATATGACATGTGGTAACAAATTGGGAATAGTTGAAATATACAGTACAATGATAACAATAAAAACAAACAATCCACATGAAATGGAAAAACAAGAATTTGGTATGAGTGTGTGTGTGTGTGTGTGTGTGTGTGTGTGTGTGTGTGTGTGTGTGTGTGTGTGTGTGTTAGGGGGTACAGTACAGGGTATAATGAGTAACATATTAATTGTGTTGGTTTAATTTGGTCATGATGACATCATCAGATATTGTAATTCCTCTGCTTTAGTATTCAGGTCTTGTCCCTGTCATGTTGGATTACAATGAATGTTAATATTGTTGCCGTCGGACAGAAACCTCCATACAGTATCACATCTGTTAGATTGTTTAGACCATGTTTTATACCATGTTGTATGACACAGTTATCCCACGATTGTGTGACCCATTTTTTCACCCAGTGCCAATTGCCTAAGCTGTAATGCTGGGCTCTGCTCTCCCTCTGCCGCGCCTGGCTGGGGAGACAACGGACTGACCCATGCTTCCTTCTATGCACGAGTAGTCCAAGTTGCTTCTTTCCACCTGACAGGGGGGGATTTCCCCAGTTTGGACAGCGTCCCCCGGCAGGAATCGAACCCAGGACATTCTAGCTGTGAGGCAACGCTACCAACTGCACAACCGTGCCCCCCTAAAATCGTATTTTATACCATGTTGTATGACACAGTGTCACTACTGGTAGTGCTGTATTTGTACCTGTATGGGTCTTCATGTGCTTCTCCATGTCACCCTTTTGAGCAAAGCCTTTGGCACAAACTGTACAAGCAAGGGGATTTTCCCCTGTGTGACTCCTCATGTGTGTCTTCAGGTTACTCGTTTGAGCAAAGCCTTTGGCACAAACTGTACAAGTGAAGGGCTTTTCCCCAGTATGAGATCTTGTGTGTGTCTTCATATCACTCATTTGAGTAAAGCCTTTGGCACAAACTGTACAAGTGAAGGGCATTTCCCCAGTATGAGATCTCTTGTGTCTCTTCATATGACTCATTTGAGTAAAGCCTTTGGCACAAACTGTACAAGTGAAGGGCTTTTCCCCAGTATGAGATCTGACATGAGTCTTCAGATGACTCTTTTGAGTAAAGTCTTTGGCACAAACAGTACAAGTAAAGGGCTTTTCCCCTGTATGAATCCTCAAGTGCTGTTTTAGATGACTAATTTTACCAAAGCCTTTGCCACACTCTTTACAATTAAAGCTTCTCCTCCCTGTGACACTCCTCATGAATGGAGTTTGTTTTGATGATTTCAGCTCCTGGGACATCTTCTTGCTCACATTTTGTGCCTTGACTGATTTCAGTGTGTTTAAAGCTGACTGGTCTTCCCTGGTCTCCTTCAACTCATCACCGTCTTCAGTGTCAGATTCAGAACAGTGTGAAGAGAGGAAATGGCCATCACTAGTTGGTCGTGATGCTCCACTGTCCTCTACATCAGCTTGCATTTTCATGTGTTCAGCTGAGGTGCTGGCCAGAGGCTCTGTCTTTCTGTTTACATCCTCATCTTCATGTTTCACTGCAGCCTCCTCTGGTCTTCGAAGCAGCTCCTGCTGTTCCTCTTTAATGTGTGGAGGCTCTGGTTCTTCCTGTACCAGACCAGGATTCTCCTCCTCCTCCTCTTTACATACAGGGAGGTGCAGGAAGTCTAGACAAAAGATACACGAGAGTAAACCAGTGAGTGTTTGAACTTGAACATTTTCCATACAATGATTCTAGTGAGAGTTGAGTTACTAATGCTATATTGAACAGACCATGAGCCAGGGTCCAGAACTCATTTCAGGCCACAATCTGATTGGGCAAAGTTCTACTTCATGTGACTACTTGTCCATGTATCAATGCACACATGCTATGGGGGTACAAGTGCAAAACAGCTTCTGACATACTAAGATGTGGTGTCTGGGACAGTATGTTTCACTGCAAATGTTTAATTAAGTGAGTGATAAGTAAAGCCTCTTTGAACGTCAACTCACAAAAAATAAATAAAAAACATCTTTGTATATTGATACTTGTGCCTGATCCTCATTAGATCTGTCAATGATGATAGAGCGGTGCAATTTAGATAAGAAACTAATTTACTAGTTTAGAACTAATTTAATTTGAAAGGAATGCTGTCGTAGTACAACTTTGTTGCAGCCTTACGTGTTAACCTATCCTGTGCAACTTTACTACAGGTTGTTAATAAAACACTACATACCCATCCTGTGCAACTTTACTACATGTTGTTAATAAAACACTACATACCCATCCTGTGCAACTTTACTACAGGTTGTTAATACAACAGTACATACCTATCCTGTACAACTTTACTACAGGTTGCATCCTTGCATCAAACAGTCCATGTCTCTGGTCCATCTCTTGCTGTTCCTCTGACTTTGTTAATGATATTTCGCCAATGTCTGTACAACTAAAGCCTTTCCTTCCTTTTTGACTCCTTGTGGATGGCTTTTCCTTTACTGATTTGGTGTTCTGGGACAGCTTGTTGTTCAAAGATAATCTCTGTCCTTCCACATGTGATTCCAGTGTGTTTACAACTGACTCATAATCCCTGTTCTCCCAGTCATCACTGTCATCAGTATCAGATTCAGAACAGTGTGAAGAGAGGAGATGGTCATCAATAGTTGGTTGTGATGCTCGTATTGTCATGTGTTCAGTTGAGGTGCTGGCTTGAGGCTCTGCCTCTCTGTCTTCATCATCTTCGCTCTTCACAACCAATAATGTCAACGATGTCCCTGCAGCCTCCCCTGAGCTTGGAAACATCTCCTGCTGTTCCTCTTTAATCTGAGGAGGTTCTGGTTTCACCTGGACCAGACTGGGACTCCTCTCCTGCTGTTCAGAGGAAACCTCCTCTTCACACACAAGAAGGACGGTGAGGTCTAGAAGGAGGAAAGTGAACATCAGGGTAGAGCACTTATAATTATTTTGGAAGAAATCTGTCACCAGAACCAAAGAAGTTTTTTTTTCTATTAATCTAGCATAGTTAAAATGGAGTTGGAGTTTAATACAATGTATAGGAAGGGGGTGTGTCTGACACAATGAATATCTAAATATCTAAATACTGAATTAAGCAACTTAAAAACTGTCTGGGTGCTCCCAAAAGCCTCAGTAGACGAAAATTATCAAACGTTGTTTTGAAAGTCATATATCACTTTAAAATGTAAGCCTATTTATTAAACCACACTATACTGTAGACCAGGGTTCCCCAATTAGTTTTCTCCGAGGGCCAAATTATGTCTAGGGTACCAAGCCAAGGGCCACAACATTGAGCAGCCTCCGAACAAATTGTGGCTTGGAGGCGGCGCATGTATATATATATATATATATATATATATATATATATATATATATATATATATATATATATATATACATATATATATATCAAAATACTATGTGTGTTGTTTAGTATAGGCCTATATTAGATTGTTTCTAATCTATCTATGATATTTATGATCATTGTACTGTGAGTGTATCTCCTACACCAGTGGTTAATTCTCAAACTTTCATGTCAATGAACCCTGAGTTACAGACCCATAAGGGTCCATTTGGTTCCTAACTTGCTATCATTTGGCCCCATTTTAAGAAACACTGTCTTACAACAAGGTGTGTGTGTGTGTGTGTGTGTGTGTGTGTGTGTGTGTGTGTGTGTGTGTGTGTGTGTGTGTGTGTGTGTGTGTGTGTGTGTGTGTGTGTGTTGCAAGCACAGCAGCATCCACGTCGATTTACCTCCAGCCACACTTTTCCCTATCAATAGAAATGTTGTTGCCCTGATAATGGTTGAGGGGGAAGCGTCTCTCCTATTCCACATTAACCAGTGGCAGAGACATCTGCATTGTTGTTGTTAGCCCTTAGCACTGATTAGTGCTATGCTCCGTAGCAACAAAGAATTGACAAACAGCACTCTACTATTAAACTGCTATCTTTGTTAATCAAAATCGCGGAGGCTCTGCTCCTGCTCAATGAACATTTTAACGAGCTTGACGGAGGCACGCTGCCTGGCACGGAGCTAAACTTACACAACGAGCGACAGGTCGCAATGACATAGGCTAAACACGTTAGCCGGGAGCTGCGCAGAGTAGTGAAGTGAAGTGAATGCGAGACGGAGTGAGTGAGTGAGGGAGGGAGGGGGGAGAGAGAGAGAGAGAGAGAGAGAGAGAGAGAGAGAGAGGCGAGGCGAGGCAGCCGCGGAATACATGTTGGAATTGCTCTTAAATGTACAGTAGCCAGGCTAAATATTTTTGTTTTGGAGAGGGGTCCATGGGGGCCGGACCGTCGCCCCTCGCGGGCCGCAAATGGCCCGCGGGCCGCCTATTGGGGAACCCTGCTGTAGACCTATATCAAATTGTATTCTAAATGTACTTGCATAATGGGGAAACTTGTGTGATAATTACTTGTGTTATAATTATGCATTTACCTTGCAGTCACCTCTGCAATCTAATTAGTTCATGAGTTATTTATTTTTTCTTTACATATTTAATCTCAGTTCATATACATTTTAAGCTCCCCAGAAGCCATCGTGGACGGAATCTTGAAAATGATGCCTTTCCAGAAGTATTTCTAGTATCTTATTTAGCATACAATCATTACAAACAGACCACTATACAGAGAATCAGTGCATTTATTGTAAGAGAGATACCTTTTTTGATCCCACAGTCGTCTGTATCAATGTGACGCTGCATGTAGTCATAACAGGCATCTCCAACATCTCTGACATCCATCAAGTTGGCTCCTTCTAGCAGGGCCTAGAACAGATAAGCAACATATGTGTTCTTTAAACACTAACGTAGGAGATAAATGGAGACCATGAATAAAGTTTATGATGATAAAACATTACCTGCACATTAGCTGTGGAGATGGACACCTCTGAAGTGTAGGCAAAGCTCAGCAACATGTCGACCACCTCAGGTTCCACTCCATCCATGTTAACCCTTTCCTGTGTGGACTCCACCATGGCAGTTGTAAACATTGCCTGAGTGGGTTTGAAAGATTGTGGTACGCATATTAATATAGGCTCAATTAACTGTTTTCAAAAACAGCAAAAATTGCAGATCTACAACGTCACTAAGTGTCATATCGTGTTGTGCTTGTATATTGGCTATTTTAGCAATTCCTGACAATTTGTATTTACTTTGTGTGATTAAACGTGAGCAAGTCTAACTCCGAGGCAAAGCACTGTGTGTGCTCTTCGCTGTATGACAGTGTCATCAGCCGCCTTTTAACGTTACATGCGCCCAGCGTCTCACGAGAACTGCGGCAGATTTATTTTTTAATCAAAGCTTTTCTTTTTTTGTTTACAGTCGAATATTCTTTTTATTTTTAACATTCAAAGGAATATTTGATTATAGAATATTCCTTGACAGTCCTAATAGACACATACAAAACAGAAAAAGTACAAAACTATGGCACCACCTCTTTAAAAAAGCAAATAGCATAACTTGGGCACAACTCATCAATACAGTGCCAAACAAAAGTGTCCATAACAGTCAATTCTAGTCAGTGCTACAAGTATCTCACTGCCTTGTCAAACACACTACTACTAACACAACCCACCCAAGGTTTGGAACGTAAGTAAGTAAGGAAAGCACAGGATATAGAACATTATTCAGATCATATGAAAACCACTAAGTATTCTGATATGAAAGCCAAGGCAGAATCTAATGTGGTCATTCTCTTAACTACACCAGGACATGTGTGTATTTACCTCAAAGTAGGAGCTGATGGAGGCCAGTACAACTCTATGGCAGGGGAACTCCTGTCCCTCACAGCACAGAATCACATCACAGAAAACCTTGTTGAGTCGTAGACGGTTTAGTCCCTCTAACAGCTTGTTAGGATGGTTGTCTAGCTTCCTAGTTTCCTCCAGAAAGCAGGAGGCTGAAGCGGCATCGACCAGAATCCTTTTAGCCATGTTTTTCTTCTAGAGCAGCCTGTATGGCAGGAGGAGATGTAATAGATGGTCACATAGTAGCACTTTTTTGCACATTTTAACCTCTTTTTTATGGGTAATTTTATGGCAATAAAGGCTTTTTCACTCCTTTATTGATAGGACAGTAGGTCGACAGGAAATGGGAGATTGAAGGGGAGTGACATGCAGCAGATGTGTATACCATACATTTTCAAATAGTAACCCGATTTGGACCCTGGGCGTTTAAAAGAACCAGGTGGCTATTTGCGACATACTTGTATTTATTTTTGCACTGTCTGGCCTTTACTCTAACCCAAATCAGGATGAATTACAAATAAAATAAAAGCAAATAATAGCCCTGGCGTTTACATGAACCGGGCATTTATTTGAACGAGGCGTTTAAAATACAAAATGGTGTCAGACCCCCGGCGGGTATTAGGTAGCCGGCAGCTATTTGGGAAAGGGACACTATTTGGAAATATATTATACAGTAGGTATGCAAATGTGTCCACTGCATTTACCCATTCTAGAACAACTAGGAGAAGTGAGCAGCCACCCTACAGCGCTCTGGGAGCAATTAGGGGTTAAGAGTCTTGTGACTCCCTTTGTCTCCTAGGGTTGATACCCTCACAAAAACATGCAGTAATCCTGGTCTCAATAATGCCTCCCCCTGGCCAGCCGGGGCGCCTGATGGAGGGGAAAAGAACTGGTTGGAATAACGTGTTCCTTCCACGCGCTACGTCCATCCCGGGGAAATCCCCCCTGTCAGGTGAAAAGAAACAACTTGGACTGCTCATGCATTGAAGGAAGCATGAGGTCAGTCCGTTGTCTCCCCAGGCGCGGCAGAGGGAGAGCAGAGCCCAGGATTACATAAGCAATTGGCACTGGGTGAAAAATGGGTTGCAAAATCGTGGGATAAAAATTATATATATAAAAAAAAAAAAAAGAGTCTTGCGCAGGGACACATCGACACATTGCTGGAATCAAACCTGCGACAACCAGGGCCTTTGTCTGCCCAGTCGAGCTCACTAACCTAACCACTCAGTTATGGCTGCCCAGTATTCATGGAGAATAATGACAGAACCCATTCATCATCCTCAAATTGATAATGTTCCTGTTTTATCGGTTAATTTATTTGTGTCATCACTTCCAATTCCACTTGCAATGATTACTATCACTATATAGAGCTCACTGTTAATGAACAAACATTCTAATGATTACTATCTAGGGGTGGGCGATATGGAAAACAATATAGCGATATTTTCCCAAGCTGTATCACGATACACAATGTTATCACGATTCTTTTTCACATTGGTTTTTATGGTTATTTTTCAAGTTACTTGACAAAAACTAGACTCTCTGGCACTGAGTCTCTGGGTTCCTTTTGGGAGGTCTAATTTGAACTTTACAAGTAACTCTGACAGTATACAAATGAAACTAAATTTGGTTTCATTTATATACTGTCAGAGTTAAGTGGAGACCTTGACATTTTAAAGTTAGAGAACTACTGATTTAGACCAAAATGCAGGTTTAAATTGAATTCTGCAATGAATCTCTGTATTAACGATTAACAGGATTTCTTACAAGGCTCCCTCAATTGTATCACGATATATACGATACCTCTGAGAAGGCATATCGTGGAGACATTGTATCGTCTCAACGATAATTATCACCATATCGCCCACCCCTATTACTATCACAATATAGAGCTATTTAACACTGTTACTGAACAAACACTCTATAGCAATGATAGCCGCAAATTGTAACACTAGATTCTTTTTTTCTTCTTTTTAATCTGATGATTTTGCTATCTTAAAGAAAACATGTCTACAGTGTTTTTTCTGAAACAAACACTTTGCAGATAGAAAGAGGATGATTCAAGCTTTCCATAGAGCCACAGTATTGGCGAGTTTGACATTGTTTAATACAATCAGATAGCAAAAAACCTGTTTAAATGCATTGAATGGGAGGTATTGCAACCCTAGATTCATCAGATTAAAAAAGAAATCTAGTGTTGCAATATTTGCGGCTATCCTAATTGGTACCAACAGAACATGGAATTGTGGACAAAATCTTATACAACAACAACAAAATATTCTACGTTGTGGTCTGAGAGGCTGTACATCTCATCAAATGGTGGTCCGTGACTCGATTGATGAATACATAATGGACCCTGATGAGAAAAGGGTTGAAAGTGAAACCCACTGAGCTAGGACTGCTGTAGCAGCTATGCTAGCACACTATGCTAACCGCTTACTGCCCTTATTATCCACGATGTGGGTTAACATTAGCCCTGAATACTAGCTCCTTTCGGAACCCCTCACTCCACTGCTACGCAGCTCCGAGATGGGGTTCCTACTGGTAGCATGCCGGAATCCTCCGGCCGGATCGCCGATCCGCCGTTAGGGAACACTTTCTTACCTTTGGTGAACACTCTATCCAAAAAGTGACCGGTCTCTATTCATCTATAATCGTTTTACTTCTTTAAGGTGGAAGAAACTCGAAGCAAGGGGGTGAAATAATGTTTTTATATCGCTCGAAAGACCAGCCGGCTCTGTGTTTTCCCGTGTTTTCCCCCCGTTGTAGTCTCGCGTGGCTGTGAGCATTTGACCAAATCGCGGAGGCAACAGTCTGGCCATGCGAGACTACAACGGGGAAAACACAGGAAAACACAGAGCCGGCTGGTCTTTCGAGCGATATAAAAACATTATTTCACCCCCTTGCTTCGAGTTTCTTCCACCTTAAAGAAGTAAAACGATTATAGATGAATAGAGACCGGTCACTTTTTGGATAGAGTGTTCACCAAAGGTAAGAAAGTGTTCCCTAACGGCGGATCGGCGATCCGGCCGGAGGATTCCGGCATGCTACCAGTAGGAACCCCATCTCGGAGCTGCGTAGCAGTGGAGTGAGGGGTTCCGAAAGGAGCTACCTGAATACATGACTCTCATATGCATGAGAGTCATGCTGTGCCCTTAACATGAGGACCAGTCGGGAATCGAGCCCTCAACGGTTTGCGCTAGGAACGTCAGATTTCAAAAATAAAGTGCTTACCCAAGCCAACTTTGATAACGATGTGACGCCGTGCAACGTTCATTACACGCCGCTGCCGGATTGTTGAATAAAAACAACATTTTTGTCCGAAATTATTTTGCTTAACATAGGACTTCCGCCTCTAGTGGACAGTCGCGTCATCGCATCATCTCCGTTCACTACAATGATCAACCGGAGCTGACGCGACTGTCCACTAGAGGCGGAAGTCCTATGTTAAGCAAAATAATTTCAGACAAAAATGCTTTTTATTCAACAATCCGGCAGCGGCGTGTAATGAACGTTGCACGGCGTCAAATCGTTATCAAAGTTGGCTTGGGTAAGCACTTTATTTTTGAAATCTGACGTTCCTAGCGCAAACCGTTGTTGAGGGCTCGATTCCCGACTGGTCCTCATGTTAAGGGCACAGCATGACTCTCATATCAGAGTGTATATAAGAGAGTTACGTCACGCTTTGAACTCGCCGCAGACCGGAAGTGGCGTCGCATGGAGCCTGTTCTCATTCTTATCGAGGCTCTGCTGCTCTCCTGCCCGTCCGCCCCCACTATAGCCGAGGTATTTTCAATCACTGGTAAGTAGACGAAATCACGTCTTTTTCACCCTTTTAACGCATTCACGGGCCTCTCGTGAATGTGTGAATGCGTGAATGCGTTAAAAGGGTGAAAAAGACGTGATTTCGTCTACTTACCAGTGATTGAAAATACCTCGGCTATAGTGGGGGCGGACGGGCTGAAGAGCAGCAGAGGCTAGCTAGGAATGAGAACAGGCTCCATGCGTGCGCAAGTGCGCATGCGTAAGCTTCCCACCATAGAGTAAATAGGCTTTCCACGCTTACTATGGGAGTCGACGTAAGTGACGTAACTCTCTTATATACACTCTGTCTCATATGAGAGTCATGTATTCAGGGCTAGGTTAACATGTGACGCAGTAACATTCTCAACACAAATGCTGTAGTGAATTGTACCTGATAAACTTCAACAAGGAACGAGGTCACTTCAAGTCTCCAGGTTTTAATGAGTTCTTTACCAAAACAAATTAACTTTTGCAGTCGTCCTGAAGCAGGAAGTGTGTGTGTAACCTCTAACTGTGTCCTCTGGACAACAACACTCAAAAAGGAGTTCCGGGCAGAAACATGAATACACTTCCTACAAGTTACAGTTCCCACAGTCCACAGATTACGCACACACCCAAAGTGATTTTGAAAACATGACCAACGCCAACGGCAAAAAAAAAACTTCCATACCTACTGGGAGAAATACAACAATGTGCGAATACAGCAGCAAAAGGCTATTTGTGAACTGTTGTGTGATAAAAGAAGGCTAGAGAACCAACCACATAAAGGACTACAAACTGACATCTAGACCTACTGCACATAATAAATAGAGCAGAGCTGATACCTTAATCTGGGTCTCTTTTTTTTTTTCTTTTTTTCCCTCTCTCTTCTTTATAGGCTATTTGTATACTAGGGCTACTTAAAATCGTTTTGAGGAAATTGCTGCTTTTTGTCCCAAATAGGGTGACCAGACGTCCCGGTTTACCCGGGACAGTCCCGTTTTCAAGCTGCGTGTCCCGGTGTCCTGACAAATATCTCTAAAACACTAATATGTCCCGGTTTTCAACATTCACTGCAAAATTGTCCCAGTTTTCGCCAGAATAAAAATAATAGTAGCTGTTTTCAGTGGTTGCATAGACATTTATCATGTTCTTTTCATGAAAACATGCTCACCTAACCAATCAGAAAACATGAACAAATTCATTGCGTGTCTGAATTCAACACTGAGCCTGTTTGTCAATCACTCACTGCCTGTTTGCAACCCTGCGGTGCGTGTGTGCACGTGGACGAACGTTAGAGAATGGGCACGCGCGTGCGCGGTACGTGCGCATTGCTTTTAGGGTCCCGGTTTTAGGCGACAGTGTTTCGCGTCCCGGTTTGAGTGGCTGAAAATATGGTCATTTGCAGTCCCAAAGCGACTGCAAATGATTGCTGCTATTTGTTCCAATAGCTTTATACTCTGTTCTACGACACAATGTGACATATGGCATGCCAATATTTGTGCGGTTCCCTAGCATCCTTTAAAATCACCCTGAAAAACCACTTACAGGCAGCATCCATTGGCAACTGGCAATAACAAACTAGCCCAGTTACCCTCCCCTGACCCTTCTTTGTATTTACCTAGGCCTACTGTATATGTTTTTGCACTGTTTTTTTTTTTTTTTTTTTTTTTTTTTAGTCTCTGTTTATTTATTTTTTATTTTCTCCTAACTATATCTACTGCATAGTAGGCTAGCTGTGTTCTAACTTCTATCTGTTTGTCATTCAAAGTTAAATGAGATACTTCAATGGTTTCCTTTGTAAATACGGTAAGCCAAGTGCTTTCCTAGGATGTCCTTTTAGTTGACCTTGTGCCAGTGAACTGTACCGTCATGAAACTGTACTTGTTTTCTATGCAAACTTCTAATAAAGTCTTCAATCAATCAATCAATCAATGTGCGTGCCAATAAAGCTCATTTGAATTGAAATTGGTGGTCACACAAAACAACACAAATGTCCGATAAATAAACCACATGAACAATAAGTGAAATGAAACATAACATAATGACATAATAATTAAGACAAGCCTCTTTTTTTTTTTTTTTTTTTTTTACAGCCAAGGTAAAGTCGTTTGACAGTTCTGTCTGTGTTAAAGGTATGATCCCATTCGTCTGGCAAAAATGTAGTTCAAATAATTTCTATGGATATTAAAAGTATTTTTGTCACCAAGGAAAGGTTTCACTTCACTGCAGGCAATAATACGTCACATCAAGAAAGATGAGATGAGATACGATAATTTAAATGGTGATATGTTGGGCCCTATTATGATCCAGGTCTTATGTATGCCTTAACTTCTTTACCTTTTTTTCACTATTTTGAAAAAAAAAATTAAATACTCCAAATGCTGATCTACATCTGCACGTTGTGACCTTGCAGATCAGCTATTTGAACAAAATAGTAAAAAAAGGCAAAGAAGTTAAGGCATAAGGCATAAGACCTGGATCATAATAGGGCCCTTGGTGATTGATCAGTTCGGCCACTAGAGGGCGACGTAAACCTATTATTGTTCTTATCCAGGCAGCAGTGAGAATGTGACACACACACGCACGCGCACATCTATTTATCTAAGACTGACTGGGTCTGGACTGGACACTAGATTAGATCAATCAAATTGTTGTAATTTGGATCTCAATGTGAGACAACATAAAACTTTAAACCAGTGGTTCCCAAAAGGTAGATTGCTATCTACTGTAGGCCTACCAGTAGGTCAAAGTTTTATTGCGACCACAGGTCGCATATTAGTATGTGTGTTTTGACCATTTTTTGAGGGCACAAAGGCCAAATGCCAGGGCAGGAAGGCCATCAACTAAAGCAAGATTTCAGTCCATTGAAAGAAATTGTTGAATTTAAGGTTATAGGGATGATAGACTAATCTGCAGTGAAATAGATAAACTATTTTACAATCTGATCCATGCTCAGCCCTGCACCAATCAAAGTCACTGGATTGGTTTAAAGATGGGGACTCGGGACGGGGAGTTAAGACTTCAGAATCTCAACAAAAGACACTGGTGTCAACATGACAAGAAAGACACTGGTGTCTACTCTCTTCATATTGACAAGAAAGAGACAGAGGAGAAAGTGGTACAGTTAGCTGGGGCATTAAGACCACTGTGGCCTCAGGACATGCCATTGGTTTGAGGGGCACAAGGCCAAACTGAGGGGCAACGGCGGCCATGGCCTTCATAGTCTCCATGAAATTCCTGCCATGGTTCTATGGGTTTGTCTGTGGTTCTATTGGTTTGTCGCTCTGACATCACACTCTGGCATATATGGAGTTCCCTGATGTCATCAATATTGAGCCCATATCTAACAGGACTTCATGCCCATATGTAGGCCACATCGGCCACATACATCATTCATATATGGCCAAGACAGATGGCCAAGACAGCCCATATATGTGTGGCTGGTTCTCCAGACAGGGATCTCCATGTATGGGCATAAAAAGGGTATGATGCCTTTCACATAACAAATTTACCTGAGTAAGCATGTTTGGGCTCTCACAGCATATCTCCATATACAGTACATGGATATGGGTACCAGGGGTCTCCATATAGGTAACTGGTCCGATATACATCACTGGCCAGATGGCCAAGAATTGGCACGTAAAGGGCGAGGTCGCATGTCGCCCTGAGGTGTCTTACTATAGGCCTAGTAGTTTTTAATTTGGGAAGCAGTGCTAGAGTGTAAGTGGTTTAAACTGAAGTGATATTGCTATTGTAACGTTTAGCAGACTGAGTGAGGCAGTTCGCTCCAACCGGGACGCGAACCCCAGCCCCCCACTCAGCAGACGAGGAAGCAACCCGCAACCCCAAGAAGGCTATAGCCCGCTTGGCGGAGCGAGTTACGGCCTGATCTCTTGCAGGGTCGTCACACTACCCCCTCCTCACAGAAGCGCGCCCCCGCGCTTCACTGCCCACGGCCGGTCCCTCACGTCCCTCACGTGAGGGCACGCTCCACGGGTTCGCCCGTCTGACACCAATGTAACGTTTAGCAGACTGAGTGAGGCAGTTCGCTCCAACCGGGACGCGAACCCCAGCCCCCCACTCAGCAGACGAGGAAGCAACCCGCAACCCCAAGAAGGCTAGCCCACTTGGCGGAGCGAGTTACGGCCTGATCTCTTGCAGGGTCGTTACACTATATTCCAAATGTGATCGTCATGGCACCCTAAGGTGCCACAGCACAGCACCCACTTAGAGAAACCCTGGACTCCATGGTGGTGAACAGGTGCTTTATCCCTGCACCACCCTGAGTGTCCTCATAAATAAATATAGTTCATACATTTTATACCAAGAGCAACTTTGTTCAAGTTGAATAATTAAATGAAGTATTGTGGAGAGTTGGTTCATGTATGAATGAGTCACTTATGTCCAGCAGATGGCACTAGTGCACTATGCTGAGGACAAGGAGTGAAATATCTACACACATTCATTAATTCTCTCTCTCTCTCTCTCTCTCTCTCTCTCTCTCTCTCTCTCTCTCTCTCTCTCTCTCTCTCTCTCTCTCTCTCTCTCCCTCTCTCTCTCCCCCTTTGTGTCTACTTCTCGGTATTGTCTCTGCCTCTCTCTAGCCTGTCTTTATTTCAAAGCATGCGATTCTTTTTTTCCTTCTTTTTCATTGACTTTCTCCTAGAACACTTTCAATGTTTCTTTCTCCCTTTTTCTTTTCTGCCTCCACACTGGTGATGTATCTCTCTGTCTTTTTGTCTCTCTATGGGGGTGGGAGGGAGGGGGAGTTGTCAATGCTGGCCAGCCATTGATCGGCCAATTGATCCTGTTCCAATCGTTGACAAATTCCTCCTCTATGAATGTGTGCAAGTGTCTCTGCACTGGCCCTTATTGGAGTGAGTGAGCGCATGCATTTACACGCATCTTTATTGTGTGCAACGGGCGTGTGTGTGCGCTTGCGTGTGTGTGCGTGCATGCGTGTGTGCGTGTGTGCGTGCGTGTGTGTGTGTGTGTGTGTGTGTGTGTGTGTGTATTATGCACAAAGCCATGCACGTGGGCCACATCTTTCACTGTTCTACTGCTATGCATTATGCTCTGCACCTTTCTGCTATTTCTAACTAACCTTAATGATGCATCACTTATGAGTTTATTTGTAATTTTGTTTGTATTATTCTTGCTAAGTATTGTCTTTCTCTACTTGTTTCTACTGTTTTCCTTGCCATTTCCTCCATCTCGATGCTTCCTCACTTTTCGGAATACTTCAAAATGACTTCAATAGACATAAAATTACTTCAATAGAGCCTATATGAACATACACAATATGACTATTCCATGAGGGGAAACTGGGTCATTAATTAAAACAGCATGAAATTGGACAGATCATGGGTTCTCAAAGTGGGGTCCGGGGACCCAACAGGTGTCCTTGAGTGGGTTCCAGGGGGTCCCTGGGGTCACCTTCATCAATTTGGCATAATTGTGAATCTTCTTTTAAGAGGGTCCCTGGCACAAACGCGTGTCAAATTGGGGTCTGCGGGCAAATGTGAGTCAATATGGGGGTCCCTGACGTGACAATGTCTGAGAACCACTGTAGAGGGGTGACTGATTGATTGATTGATTGATTGATTGATTGATTGATTGATTGATTGATTAGTTGGTTAGTTGGTTAGTTGGTTGGTTGGTTGGTTGGTCATTGACAGAAATGTAAGCAGCATGTGGTACAGTCAGAGATTGAGGCTAAAATGATAACTAAAAGTTATTTTTCAGTCGTTTCCATTGTGGTCCTATGAATTCAATTAATCAACAGTTAAGCAAATATATGTACAATCATCATCATCATCATCATCATCTGTTTAAATTCCGCTTTGCAGGCACCAGTGGGTTGGACTGGATTCTTGCTATATGGCTTTCTTCCACTGGGAACGGTCCATGGCGGTGTCCCCCAAGGATCTGTACTCGGCCCCACACTGTTCACCCTCTATATGCTCCCCCTCGGTCACGTCATCAGCAAACATGGTATCTCCTTCCACTGCTATGCTGATGACACTCAACTATATCTAAAAATAAACCCACCCCCCCGCAAACCAGCCACCACCATCTCACTCACCACCCCCGCAGAACAGCCAGCCTTCTGAACAGCCAGCCCATCTTCCTCGCTGACCACCTGCCTGGAGGAGATCAAGGCGTGGATGAATCTCAACTTTCTTCAGTTAAACAGCTCAAAAACAGAAGCCATGCTAATTGGCACCCCCCACCAGATCCAATCATGCACCATCACCAGCATCTCATTCTCCGGTCAAAATCTCCCCCGCTCATCCTCAGTCACCAACCTGGGGGTGAAAATGGACCCACAACTCAATCTTGAGACACACATTAAACACATCTGTAAGACCTCATTTTTCCACCTCAGAAACATCTCCAAACTCCGCTCCACACTTACTCAACCAGGTGCTGAGAAACTCATCCACGCCTTCTTCTCCTCCAGGCTGGACTACTGCAATGCCCTACTCATAGGGATCCCCACCAAGAGCCTCCAACGGCTACAATATATACAAAACAGTGCTGCCAGAATTCTGATGCGAGTACGAAAATTTGACCATATTACACCCATCCTCCGTTCCCTTCACTGGCTCCCCATTGCTTTCAGGACACAATATAAGATTTCCCTCCTCACCCACCAGTGCATCTACGGAAATGCACCCCCCTACCTTAAAGAACTTCTCCAGCCAAAACCGATCACTCGAAGCCTCCGCTCCTCCAATACCAACCTTCTTCTCATCCCAGACACCAACCTCCGCACCATGGGTGACCGGGCCTTCTGCTTTACGGCCCCAACTCTGTGGAACTCCCTCCCCGACCACTTGAGAGCACCACAGTCCACTGACGTTTTTAAAAAGGGACTAAAAACCTACCTTTTTAACAAAGCGTTTTCTTAATTTTACTGGGACTTGCCTTTTTATTGTCTTATTTCTATTATTTTATTGTTCTTGCCCTGTGTTGCTTAGTTTAAATTTTTGACCTTGAAACTTGTTTTAGTAGCCTATAACGAACTGAATGTCTGCCTTGCTATTTTATGCCCTGCTTTTAAACTTGTAGCACTTTGAGATTCTTTGAATGTAAAGTGCGTTATAAATAAAATGCATTAGTTATTATTATTATTATTATGGCCACCTCATGGTCGATGCCGAGTGCTTTCATTACTTTATTCACCCAATCATTATCTTCCTTCCTCAACACGTGTCGGTACCATCGCAGTCTGCCCCTCCTCATCACCTCCACTATGGCCTCCACTCCCATCTTCTGCCTCAGCTCTGCACCGGTCTTTCTGTCCCTCAGTGACACGCCACACATCCATCTGATCATCCTCATGCAAAAAAATCACACCCAGTGTGAAGTGAGCGGTGCTATTTTATGAGTTCACTAAACGTCCTGCGAAGCTTGGCCAATATGACCCTGCCCAGCAAACATGGTCAGGACCTGGACCAATCAGTGACGTCTTGGTCAGGACCTGGACCAATCAGTGACGTCTTGGTCAGGACCTGGACCAATCAGTGACGTCTCGATTGGGGCCAGATCACAGCCCATATGGGGATGATCTTGACGTCATTACCAGGACGTCATATGGACTTTTTAGTTTGACAGGATTTAAAATTGGAATCAGGTGATATTCTATAGGCCAGATAAATGTCATAACTAATTTGATATGTCACAGACTATGTCACAAACCTTATATGCTCATATTTCAACTAACATCACAAACAATAACAATAATCTAATATGAAAACAAGCTAAAAGCACTTGTCTGCATCCTTAACAAGATGCAGTGGAGAGTTGGGGGAAAATGAAATAAAACAATCTAATTAAATCAATCTTTCAAACGGCAGAAGAATTGAATTCCACATAATTTAGCCTACAGTGGAAATCTTGTTTTATTCATTTTCCTAGTTGAGCACATATAGCTTTTTCTCCTCTGAAGTTGTTTCTAAAACAAAAGAGCTCTCTCTCTCTGTTAACTTATTTTATGTAATTAAGCTGTCAAAGCCGGAACGTTTAATTGCCGGCTGGCGGGTTCCGAGCACATGCCTCCTTCCACTCCCTCCGCATACAGAACAGACGCTGCTACCTTGAGACGTGAGCTCAGCAAAGTCACTCTGTGAGAACACACGCTCCCCGCGTTTCAAAGTTTTCATTTTGAAATGGCGTTTTGAGACGCATGTCTTTTGTAGTCTTTACTGGTTGTCCTTAAAGTGGGGGTCTTCGGTCTTGGGACCCCCAGGGGTCCAGGGGGCAGCAAAATTTGGTAGCATCACAATCGGTTTAACCAATTGAACCCTATTTTAAAGAAAGAAAGAAAGAAAGAAAGAAAGAAAGAAAGAAAGAAAGAATAATTGTGTCATTTTCTTTTTACACACACACACACACACACACACACACACACACACACACACACACACACACACACACACACACACACACACACACACACACACACACACACACACACACACACACACACACACACACTCTCTCTCTCTCTCTCTCTCTCTCTCTCTGAACAATACACACTCTAAACAACACACACATTCCACACACACTTTCACATGAACACGTTGAAATGACATTTTGAGAAGTACAGTATCTCTGCTGTAGTTTACACTGCTGTCCACAGGCAGAGAAGTGTGAGTTATTTTATTCTGGCAGGTCCCATTTCTTTACACACACACACACACACACACACACACACACACACACACACACACACACACACACACACACACACACACACACACACACACACACACACACACACACACACACACACTCCTGCATCCTCCAAAGTGGCACATGGTGGTGCTTTGTGTTTTTTGGCAGTTCCCAAACTTTTCCATGCCATGGACCCCCGAATACCCTCAGCCTCCGGTAGCATCCAGCTCAGTGCATGGCCTTGTGGTTGGAGGGTCCGCCCTGAGATTGGAAGGTCAGAGGTTCGATCCCCGGGCGGGTCATTTCGAAGACTATAAAAATGGGACCCAGAGCCTCCCTGCTTGGCACTCAGCATCAATGGTTGGATTGGGGGTATAAGCCCCTGTGACATACTACACATACATCATGTCCAGGGGGTGACAGTGAGTTTGATTGGGCCTCGGTTTCTATATGACGGAGATACGGCGTCTTAGGCGACCTTGATCCACATGAGACACCGCCGCCGAGCGAGCGAGTCGCCGTGTCGAGCGGTGCGAAGGTCGCACGAGCCGACTCAGCGCCGTTAGAAGTTGTAAACCAGGGGGCCAGAATAGTATTAGTAACTATTGTTGTGGGCACTGCTTCTGCGACCGACTGCCACTCAAAGGGACTAGCTGCACTAGAAAACGAGCGCTCCTAGTCTCAATCTCACTGGGTCTCAAAAAACATGCACTGTAACATATACACCTATATAACTGTCCTGCGCTATGCAGAAAACAACAACAACACCTGGATACAGTGTTCTCACAAACTAAAAATTGCACCTGTGGTGGTATCAAACACGACACATGTGCATATCTCCTTGTATGGGCCGTTCTGTCCTTGACGTTAGTTATTTCCATACACTGAGCTCTGTGCTCATACGGACCCTCATACGCAGTGGTGTCGAGTAACTAAGTACATTTATGTAAGTACTGAACTAAGTACTTAATTATGAGGTAGTACAATAACTACAATAAATGTCATTAGAGGTCAGAGTCCAAGCTACTGTATGACAGTTAGGGAAATCCCGCTCTTTCGAACGACCGCCAGTTCGACAAAGGAGCGTCGGGGGGGTTAGCGACCCCACCCCACGGAGGTTAGGTTTAGGGTAAGGGTTAGAGTCGGGTGTCGAACAGACGACATGTAGTAACAGCGAAGCTATCCCCTGACAGTTGACCTAGAGAGAGACCAACGTGCAAAATGATAAATACATAGATCAATAGACAGACAGACGCACACAAACACACACACAGACATGCACAGTCGCACACACACACACACACACACGCACAGTCGCACGCACATGCACGCGCACACACACGCATGTCTCGCGAGGCCCCTGGTCCCAAGCCACCAACCCCCTCCTCCAGGCTTAATCTCTGGTAAGTCTGTGCATTAAAGGATGAAAGGTTTATAATTGGACACGGTCCCCATGGGGGCCAAGATTGGCATAAAATGCATCAGCAGCAATGTGCCTGAAATACATAAACAATACTAAATGAGATTCATATTAGTGGAGAGATAAAGACAAAGTCAAAGTCATTATTGCAGTCACTGCATGGCCACTTTAAACTTGAAAGCCCTTCCAATCTGAAGAGTAACTACAAAAACAAACATTACCTGCTGTTTTTTTCTTATGTTGCATATTTATAATACTTTAGCTATTGATGGTTAAGTCACAGAGAGGTGTAGATAAAATGAGAGGGGCAGGGGCTGAAATGTCCAAAACGGCATTCAAGTTCAGGAGAGTATAAGGAAAAGGCAATTCTTTTGAATGCTGCTGTCATGGAAAAAGAGGGCATTTGCATATCTTTCACCATAAGTAAAAGCTGCATTTGTGGTCTGGAGAGAGAGGTGAATTCTTGCAGACGGATTTTGATGTGGACACAACTGGTAAGTTACTATACGTATACAGCTTGTGAATGAAATGACAACATGGCATTATACAGGCCGAGTTCTCAAACCTCAATCGAGCACATGCTGTAGAGCAGCCACAGAAGTTGCATTGTGAAATCTGCACCTACGACAATAACACTCAGTTTACAGTTTACAGTTTAGGCATTTAGCAGACACTTTTAATCCAAAGCGATTTACAATAAGCAGCACTATAATAAACAAGATAACATGTCAGAACATCATCAACAATATAGCAATTGCATATGAATATCAAAAAACTATATAACCAGTAAAGAAAAGGATTCTAAAAAACCTCGTAGTTAGAATGTGTGTGTGTGGTGTGGTTGTTGTTAGATGTCATGTTACAGAACAAACAACACTCTTTGGTACCACTGGTACCATTGTCTTCCGCACAATGACTACTTTTACTTTTGAAATGATATAATACTTTTGCATTACTCAAGCAACATTTTAATTACATACAGCCCTTTTACTTGTAACAGAGTACAAGTAAACATTATAGTGCTATTGCTACTTTTACAAGTAAAACGAAAAGGAGTCCTTCCTTCAACGCTGATACCTGAATATGTTTCCAATGATCCAGGATGAGAAAGAAGCTGCTTTGAATCAGACTCCAACCTCCATAACACTGATCATAATATTAGTAGCCTGAGGCTCTGTTGAATGCCTGTAGAACCTGGCAAAACAATATAACCAGCATCTCACTATGCAGATTCATATATAAATATAACCAAGCATCTCACTATCCAGATTCCAGCTCCTCCACATATTATTATAAACCTCTGAGACATTATGAAATAAGCCTACAGCGTGCCGCGAGACAGAAGGATCCTCTGTTATTCGGGAAGTTGCACTCAAATGAGCAGCCAATGCAGCTCACAAAAATAGGACGATGCCAGATTGATGCGTTTGTTAGTACTACAATAAAAGGAAATCAGAAAGATACATTTCCAGTAGAAACCCGGAAACCTCTCGACAGGGTATTGGGAATGACCAGGGGCCCAATCAGCAGTATCCTCTCAAATATCCAAGGACAACACACACACCATGTGGTTCCGGGTGTGGGACTCAGGTGCAGAACAAACAAGGAACAGGCAAGGTAGCGAAGATGCAAGGATATTTATTTAACAATCAAGGCAAACAGGGAAAACCTATCCTGGAAAAGCTATTGGAAAAAAACACGAGGCAAAAAATACTCTAATACGTTCTATATCTGGCATACACAAAGACAAAGTAACCACAAACTTACGAAGACGAACCGACAAGGAACTGAAGGGGAGCATAAATACACAGGACTAACAAGACACAGGTGAACTCAAACATAAAATCAACACTGGGATAGCCTGGGGCACAACAGGACACAGGAGAACATAACTACAGATCCTTCTCGAAAAAAGTTAATATAGTGTAAAAGTAAAATTTCTTGAAACTTTCATACATTTCTTGAAACCTTCATAATATTCTAGATACATTGGATATTCAGTGAATTATTCCAAACCTTTTTTTGTTCAAATTTTGAATTGTTATGGCATACAGCTCATGAATATCAAAAGTCCATATTTCAAAATATTACAATATTACACGAGACCACTCAAAACAAGGATTTATAATAGAGAAATGTCAACCTTCTGAAGTCAGAGTTGCTTGAAGTCCAGTGGGAAGTTTCCGAAGTCGGTTATGATTTGGATGCTAGGGCATCTGCAATGCTTTTTTACACAATGTTACAATTTTTCGAGAAGGATCTGTAATCAAAAGGAGGTGAGACAAGGCAGGAAAACAACAGTGTAACAAAACACAAAACCAAAAACAGAACATACAAAAGGCAACAAGGCCAAAACTAAACAAAGTCGCGAGGAGCGAACTGTGACACCCTGCAACCCATTACAGACTAATGCTCTGTAATGGGTTTTGACTTTTGACATTGCATGACATCACAGGTTCAACCCTATTCCTTGAGCCTTTGGGCCTGTGGGGTCCCTGACCACAGTGCACAGCTTCAGCACCATCTGCACTGTGGACAGCAAAGGATGGTGAGAGTAATTTCAGGACCATGGACAGCGAAGGAGGGAGAGAGAAGAGGGAGAATATGAGCGAAACACAGCAAAAGGCCACGTATAATTATTCAATCAAGTCGACCTACTAGCTGTTTTTCATCTTCTTTTTGTATTTTTTAATTTACTTTTCTTTATTATAAATACAACAGCGGTTGCATAAGGACGTGTGAATGTCAACCCCCCTGCTACACCCTCCCTTTGCTTTACATCCTCATGATAAAAATGTCAGCGTGCTCTTTACATCGAGTAGCACACACACACACGCGCACGTACGCACGTACGCCACGCACACACACACACACACACACACACACACACACACACACACACACACACACACACACACACACACACACACACACACACACACACACACACACACACACACGTTGTCCTCTGATATGTAAAGAGCAGACAATGGATGAATATGATCAAATGGGAGATGGTGTTAAAGAGAAAAAAGGAAATAAAGCACTCACCAAGTGACCTTTTCTGTGAGCACAGGAGACCAAGGAGACAGGAGACCACCAAGGACACAGGGGACAAGGAGACAGGGAAACCACCAAGGACACAGGAGACCAAGGACAATCAGGACATGAATCCCCAGTGGCCTACAGTATAGGTATACTACCAGTGTTTATTTTGACAGCAAAGTTTGATTGAGCTTTTGTCAATAGTCTTCTTTTGTGTGTCTTTAAAGGGCACTTTCAAAAAAAACCTTTGGTCATGTTATCATCTAATCAGGCTTTTATGAAAACCCTAGACAGTTTTTAATTTGCTTGATTCAATATTTTGATATTTGATGTAAATTTTACCAGGCCCTCCTCCTCCAGGGCTTCTCCCCATACACACCCATTGTAACTTCAAACTCCATTTTAACCATGATAGATTCATTTAAAACACCCATTATTTTTTTCTGGTGACTCATTTTTCGCTAACTTTTTTCATTTATTTTGAATAATTTCTCATTGTATTATATTTTTTCCATTTTCCCAAAGAAAGAGATTATTACAAATAAATGAAAAAGGTATGGCCTGCTCACGTATTAGGAGGGTAGTATATATGAGTCACCAGAAAATTTTATGGGTGTTTTTAATGAATCTATCATGGTTAAAATGGAGTTTGAGGTTACAATGGGTATGTATGGGGAGAGGCCCTGGGCCTGGGGGGCCTGATAACATTTACATCAAATATCTAAATAATATTGAATGAAGTAAATTAAAATCTGCCCAAGGTGTACATAAAAGCCATATTAGACGATAAAATGTTTTGAAAGTGATATATCCCTTTAATGCCTTCATTGACAGGACAGCAGGCTGAGAGGAGATGGGGAGAGAGATGGGTAGTGACGCGCAGCAAAGGCCGTCGGGAATGGGATTCAAACCCGCAACGCGCTGTCAGGCATCAGAGCCTATATGGTATGCGCCTGGACCGCTAGGCCCTAGTCAATAGCCTTTTGAATAAAATTCCATTCACTTCTAGTCATATTTTATTCATTTGAAATGTTTAACTTCTAGTCTAGTGTTTGTTGACTAACAAAAAGTTGAATACTATAGGATTTTAGTTGACTAAATATACAGTTTATTTAGTCAACAAAATATTTGGCAAGCCCTGATGGCGCCGTAACATACTGATATTTACGGTACTTATAGCTGTGTCCTGACCTGAAGATGATGTTCAGTTTACAAATGTTATCATTGCAGTAGAGTCTACTACTGCATAATACAGTACTAACGATTAATACTATAACTATCATTAGAGCAATTTAACACCTATTTTAATGACATGGCCAAAACAGGGACAGCATTCCTTCTGCATGTTGGTTAGGTCTGTGGGGTGGAAACCTTGTGTGTTTAAAACTGTTACTTTTCAGGATCAAGTAAGGTGTTAATTTACGGGAAATAAAATTGCACAAAAAGTTAAAACGTGGAGATAAGAGGTTTCTGCCCGACAGCAACGTTATGTCTCTGTTATAAAGTCATACTTCATGTCCTCTTTTATCTCATATGGCCCAGATTCTGTCCCATTCCTTGACATTTACCTTTTTTACAACATATTCTTTCTTCACTCATTTTATTAACGTTAAATATCACTTGCTTCCCCCCCATCTCTCTCTCCCACCCACCCACATGCAAACCACAAAGATGCAATCCTTGCATCTTTGCAGAGATGTAAAGTGGAGAATGTTTTCCAGCAGAGATAAAATAGTGCTTCTGCTATTTGAACATGAGATGTAAAAAGTATAAATAAAAACATGTCACGCATATTAACCATTTACCAAAGCCCTGACATGCTGGCAAGGCCTTACATTTGATACCAAGGCATATAAGTAGCAGATCTACGAGCTCAAAACACTTTGCGGCAAGACACATCGTGTGCTTGCAAAGCTGCCATTTTCAGTGCATGCGTGACATGAGGCACGTGACATGAGTCAGGCTTCTCAACATGTGACAAACCAGGACGTATCGTAGTTATGAAATATTTATTAGTTTTAGTTTTTATTTATTCGTTCGTTTTTTCGTTTTTCCCCCTCCAGTTTGATGTTTGATTTCAGCTTGGTTTTAGTTCCTTTAATGAGTGCATAAAGTACAAATATGGACTAGTTTTACAGGTATGAGAAAAGCAATGATTTATAGGAGTTGGACAATTTAGGATGAAAGAAATGCATGACATCATGTATCATTTACGTAACGTGTTGGCCTATATCAAAATTGCCTAGAGGGTGGTTGGGCCGACTGTGGACCGGAGACTGCGGGCGTCACAAAGCTAACATCCGGACTAGCGAGTCTCCCCGTTGCTGCATTCTGCGCCGGTCTGGGCACAAACACTGTTCGGGGGACTGCAATGAGAACAGTCACACCTGGGGCTGTTAGGCAATTTAATTCAAAGCTGCTTCATTGGCATGAGAAAACATACGTTTACATTGCCAAAGTAAGTGTCAAAATATAATACAAACCGTTGAAAATGGGGCACATCCAGTATATACAGTTGGAGGGAGAACAGCATTGTGTAAACAGAGCTACACTGTTTTCACACTGTGTCATTGTGTTGTGTGTGTGTATATATATATATATATATATATATATATATATATATATATATATATATATATACCGGTATATATATACACCAGTAGGGTATAAAGCTTTTTTTAAACAAATAGCAGCAAACCTTTGCAGTCACTTTGGGACAAATAGCAGCATGTGTTTCTCAGAACTATTTGTATACTATCTATCTATATACCGGTAGATAGTGTACAAAGACAAGCCTCAGACAGAGCTGCTACCTTTAAACACATTTGAAATATTATTTCAAATGTGTTTAAAGGTAGCAGCTCTGTTTGTATGTGCAGTAGGTGGAGGATTGATTTAGTTTTTTTGCAGGATTAGAGCGAGCGCAGGAGAAGCTGGTGTGATAGGGCATTAGTGACACAGAAGACAAGGACAGTGCAGAGCAGGAAACAGATCTACAAGCCCAGCCATGTGGAGGATTCTCAGCGAGATCCCTAATCTACCCTGCCGAACCCCCGGTGAGCCTGGATGACGAAACATCCTCCTACTTCCCAACTACACCAACACCCAATTCCCCTGAGACCACCAGTTGTAGGAGAATCTAACAGTGAGGAAAATAACATCATGAACTAACAAGAGAGGTATAGAGTCGTGACTCGTGAGATGCACATACAGTACAGGGGTTACTAAGGTTCAGAGGGGAATAGGAGAGGAGAACAGTAAAAACGAAATATAAGATGCATAATGTTATATGCTTTTGTTTGATTCATTGTTTGTTATTTTCCACATACAATACATGTAATTTCTAATTAGTATGTAGTGTGTATATCTAACAAGTAACTCATAATATAGTTAAAGTGTCTGACCTCAAACTGACCTCAAAAGAAAATCAGTGTAGTAGAAGAGTGGTTGCAAAAGGACAGTGAGAGCAAATAAAAAAGGAACTAACCGTGTGAGAAAAAACTAAAAACAACTTAAAAGAGGAACTAGTTGAGAATAACAGGAAACCACGGGCAGGGTGGATGACACATGAAGTTCAAGTTCATGCAACACATTACTAATGTTCAAGTTCATGCAAGAGTTCAAGTTCATGCAAGGCAACTGAAGTTGACACTAAAAAAAACTAGAAGCAGTGCTCTTCCGAGCACAGGTCTCCACCAGGTCATGTAGGTTATTGTGGCCTCCTGGTGGCGCTATAATAGGCCAATGTGAAAAGGGTGCAATGTCATCTGCGGCCTGCCATGATTTTGCCAAAATTGCAAAACACATGTGGCACATATAACCCATGCAAATTGGGGGCAGAGGTTCTGCTCTGGCACCCAGAGTGTGTGCGCACAGTTTCGCTGCCAACGTGCCAACAATGCCGGAGATTAGCTGTCCACAAACAGACGGAAGGACACGCGGATACACACAGGGCGGACGGACAGGGGCGAAAACATAGTCTCGGCCATGCCTTTCGGACTGGACAAGACAATGAGTAACAATTTATAATGACAAAACTAAAATTGGATGAATGTGATAAGCAGGGGTGTCGCACCAAATTCTGTAGCCTGGCGGGGCCCGACGTTATCTGTGTTCATTCCTTCCACAGTATAACGTCTGGCCTTTGGCCTATTGGCAGCTTGAAAAGTGGGCGGGAGTACTTGCCTTGACAGACAGACTCCTCTAACCAATCACCATCTCTCAGCCAGTCGGAAGAACACGTCTTTTCGGCCGATAAACTCCACTAGCGCATCCTCCGTGTTGCTTTTTAATTGTTGTAATTGATTCCAACTCTGAAATAACTGCACTTATTGGTTGTTTTATGGTTAGAGCGTTAACTGTTACACTTTTTGCATCGCGAGGGCAGCCATTGTTGTTTTGAAAATGCTGCAGCCTGCAGCATGCATCTACGTCACCGTCTACACATGGACCAATCAGGGAAATCTTTTCACTTGTTGTCAGGAAGACTACGTTTGTTGTGCGGAAGCATAGTGCGGAAGCAGTCACTGATTGGCCCCGATCAGAGAATAATCGGTATACTCGCTGCCAATCAACGGAAGTCCAGACGTTATACTGTGGAAGGAATGAGTGAGTGAACGCAGATGACGTCGGGCCCCGCCAGGCTACAAATTCTGGGCCCTGGGTACAACTAGGATTCACTGCGGGCCCCACATGAATGTTCTTCATAGGGGCAGGGGGTTTAACCCATTTAGACTGCGAACGCATTATTTTGTGCTTTAACTATTGAAAAATAGCAGATACACAAGCTCACACTTTGAAAAATCGTGAAAGTCTTTCAATATTTTTGACCCGATTCTATACAGTATATGTATTCTAAAAAGATTTTTTGAAAAATCTTTGTTTCTATGTCAGTGGTGATCAAACATTTTCAGGTGAAGGACCCCCAAAATGATATGTATTTGGCCACAGACCCCCCATCTCAATATATTTAGTTCCAGGGACCCCCCAAATTTGAGTTACAAAAAAATACATGAATTATATTCAAAGATTTGCACACATTTTCACGACTTAAAACAAGAAAAATAGCAGATTTACAAGCTTGCAGCGCGGCACTCAGTGTCTCAGTCCCTCTTATCCCCCCTTGTAACGGGAGCGTTTCGCTGTTTCTATGTGTCATCTTTTCGACACCCAAACCTAACCCTAACCTCCGTGGGATGAGTCGCTAACCCTCCCAACGCTCCGTTGTCGAAATGATGGGATGTATGAATAGTGAGATTTCCCGCCTTGTGACGCCCCTGGTGATAAGAAACATAATGATGTGTGAAAAGCAACAGTATGAATATGAAGCGTTGTTATGCTAATGGTCAGGCTTAAAGGGGCACTCCACCACTTTTCAACCTATGTTCATATAATTGGTCCTCACTCAAAAATAGCTTTTTTTCTTTCTTTTTTCTCAGAGGAGGGCTGTGGGCAGGTCAGAAACCCATCGTCTTGTGACATCATCGATTGCCAATCCAGCTCATAGAAACTGCAGGCTTTCTATTCCTGAAAAGTTGCAATTTTAAAGTGGAACCCATTGTTCTCGCGATAATAAAAATCTAAATATTTTTTTCAAAAATATTGATTACATTTCTTTTTTTTGGAAAATGATGATGTCACAAGAAAATGGATTCTGAACTTCCCACAGCTCTCCTAGGAGACTTGGACTGAGTAGAACAAATTTGTGATATTTTATCATGAACATTAGTGAGGACCTATTATATGAAGACGGGTTGAAAAGTGGTGAACTACTCCTTTAAGTATTGATAAATAATGTAATACTCTGAGAAGTGTTATGGAAAGTTAAGAAGGGGACATGAAGAATTAGAGGTATGGTGTGTATTAGGAAGTAAGGAGGCCGCGGGCCTACTGAAAGGTCATTTATATTTGGTTGACTGAAACCAGGTTAAAGGAAGGAAAACAAATACACATAGGCCTACACATAGCGAATTAGCTGATCATAGTTTCATCTAGACCAGGGGTCAGCAACCTTTTTGAAATGAAGTGCCATATTATGCATGTTTTTATTTACTAGACACGCCATCAAAAAATTCAGACTCAGACTCAATAAGAGCAATAACCCACCTATCTCCCCGACTCCCTCCCCAGTCAGAGTTCAGAGTTTTAATGGAGGTAGAATTATGTGCAGGATTTAATTTGCTGTAAATTAGGGGACTTCATTTAAATGTTTAAAAAAGAAATGGTCTCTCTCACACTTCTGCCAGTGTGCCATTGATCACCCTCCCCTGTGCCAATGTTGGCACCCGTGCCTAAGGTTGCCTACACCTGACGTGTAATAAAAATGAGCCAAGGAGCACACTTAAAGTAATCACAACGAGTGAATGATGTGAAAGCTGTTATAATTGCTCAAGGACGGCACAAAGCAGGTTTCACCAACAGGCTGATGGACACATGTTGAAAGGTTTTCGTAATGTGTATCAATACATTACGAAAACCATTTGACGTGATGTGTCCATCAGCCTGCGATATGTGCACATCATTGTTGCAAGTGGTTTTGGGTGGAGATATAGAAATACTGTACATTCCCAGTAAACAACATTCCTATATAAGCATTGCCTTTGTGCAGTTTGTTGCAGACCTTCTCTTCTCCCCATGATGCTGATTGTGACTCTGGTCGCTGCTGCTGTGGCCCTGCTGGGAGCAGCAGGTAAGGGAGAGAGCGCGTGTGTTCATGTCAAAACGCGCATGCGTGTGTGTACTTACAATTACAGTTTACAATTTAGGCACTCAGCAAGCAAGGACAACACAAGGTGTCTACTTGGCGTCTTGCGGATACCCAAGCTTGTACAAGTTCCTGTCCCCGCCGAGCCCCCTGTGATTGGCTGAACCGGAGGTAGGGAGCGCTCCATTGTAGTCACTTGGACCGCGCAGAGGAGGTGAATAGAATGCGTTTATCGTGGGCTTGTTTATCGATTGCATTCACCACGGCTTCTTCGCGGGCACTCGCGCCTGCGGCGCTCGGGCGCGAAGAGCAGGACCAAGGTCCGCTGGCCTTCGCGCCGCTTGCAATGTCGTGGACAATAACTGAATGTCGTGGACAATAACTGTGACATCTAACCATAAAACAAGCGCTCCCTTCCTAAACACGTTTGGTAATCTGCTAGACGCGTCTACTTGTATTACTTGTGATATACTGTATACTTGTGACTAAAAGGTGCGCGTTTAAAGGACAACTTTGTTTCTTTACAACATGGGTTCATGTTTTAGATTAGCAATTTAGAGAAAATAAAAGATGGGTGTTAAAATGTTTTAATTGACTGTTTCTATCCTTTTAGCGATTTTAACGATGTTGATTTCAGTGGTTGGGGACATGCGTACAAGTGGCTAAATATGTACGTTTTTACACACAATAAGACCATTCCCAAGATGCACCACAATCTTGGGCAGATGTGACTTATGGGGGCTCGTAGTGTTACTGTAAATAGTATTAAAGAAATTGGCGGCTTATTGTGTCTAAAAAGACATATTTAGCCAAAATCGATAGAATCGTAAAAATGATGAAAGCAAATGATGAAAACATGAATGAAAACATTTTAACGCTCATTTTCTTCTTTTCTTTAATTACAATCTAAAATATGAACCCTTGTTGTGTGTGTGTGTGTGTGTGTGTGTGTGTGTGTGTGTGTGTGTGTGTGTGTGTGTGTACTTTCAGATTGCCATGTCATGCCACCACCACTGGAGACCAGTGAGATGCTGTTGCCTCCTCTAGTGGGTGAGTGGACACATTTATTAGCGTGGTTGCAATATAGGCAACACACTATTGTTCTCGGTCAGATAATTATTTTGCCAGCAAAGTGAACCTGCTTTTTGTAAAATGAATGCGTAAAAGTGCAAGCTTTCGGTCATGCTTGACACACTGTTGTCACTGTTGTCATGCTTCACATGACATCACAACATATAATATAAATGGTAAGACCAGTGAATCCCTCGCGACTTGCGTCAGTGCAACCAGTGGAAATTGGAACCACACCTTTCTAGTTATATTATATGACTATGTTGTAGGGGTGTAACGATATAGTAACTGTATCGAAATATCGTTTTTAACTTAAAAAATCTAAGTATATCGAAATGAAAACAGCTAAAAACGAATAGTATCGTTTTATTTTGTATCGTATCGAATCGGCAGTGCAAAGAATCGATTGTATCGATACTACCTACTTGTCCATTGTATTTAGCATTTTTAAGGAAAAAAAGTAAAGGGAGGGGTTTATAATTACTTTTCCTTTCCATATAGCTACACTGGTCTATCGATAAATGTGTGTAATCTCTGTGTTCATGTCAAGGTTTGGGTTTGTCAATATACAATGTCCATGTATTTGGCAGATAATCACTGTGTTTACTTATTTATATCCATAATAATACATGTTTCCCTTAAAAACCTGCACTATCCACACTTTTCACACAGATTTAATTTCTTTGCTAAATAGTTACTATATCGATTTTAAATCATTGAATCGAATCGTATCGTATCGCCATGAATGAACCAATATCGTCCATGTACCGTATCGTCAACCATGTATCATGATATGTATCGAATCGCTATTAAAATGTATCGTTACACCCCTACTATGTTGTATTACAACAAATGGTGAAGATAGCCTAGATCTACATGCTCACAAAGTTTATACATATAACATATAACAATTTATACATGTTGTGAGCTAGATCAAGGTTATTTTCACGTATTTAACATTTTAGCAAAAAAACCTGCAGGTGAATGACGGTGTTATATGTGAAGTTCTTACTCCTACATTATAGACTACATGCTGATGCTGTAAAGTGATCTGTGCCCTTGCCTACGGAACTCGCCTTCGTCTCGTTCCTGCAGCAATGCAGGCGTGCCGATAGCCATCATAACACACACCCTCTTGTTTAATATTGCTTCATTAACAATAACATCAAAAAACGTCTGGTCTTTTTCTTATGTTCCACAGAGAAGGCGGGCAGAGAAGAAGAAATGGCGGTCGTGGGAGGGATGGAGGATGATGGACGGATGGAGAGAGAGATGGAGGCTGTCTGGGCAGACATGGTGGAGGGAGGAGAAGTGGTCGACGGAGGGAGAGAGTTGGTGGAGGAGGAGAATGAAATGGCGAGCTGTCCGGGTGGTTGGAGTCTCTTCGGACAACGTTGCTTTAGAGTCGAGTCAACGCGAAGGACCTGGGCTGAGTCTGAGGTGAGTCTGAACTGGAGGGGGGAAGTCACACCCATTCAATAAAATGTACAGTACTTGAAAATAGGAAAACTAATGTCAGTGCCACACTTTCTGAATTTAGGAGCAATTAAACTACACATAGATAGATTTGACTAGATCTTTACAGATACACCTTCATTATCATTACCTCTTGAACATTAAATTTGTTTGTCAGTTTAGGAGTGATTTCCCATCATAACTTATGACAAGTCTTCCTCTTTGTCAACTACTACACCCATAAGCTCACCGATTTATATTTGTATTTGTTATTTTTGTTATGTTGTTTTACTGTAGAAGTACTGACATTAACTTTGACATAATGACACATTCACGTCATGTTAATATGCATGGGGTTATGCCTGTGATCCCTGCTCTGCCCTATGTTCGCTTATTTAATCATTTAATTTGGGATTAGGGGTTACGGCCTTACGGGTAGAGTTAGTTTTGAGGAAACATAGGGCTTAAAACAAGGGTTGATATTTTAGATTGTAATTAGTGAAAAGAACATATTAGTCTTTAATTTACTGCTTTCTATTGTTTTTTAGTGATTTTAGTATGTATTTTAGACACAATAAGCCAGCAATTTCTTTGTTACTATTTACACCAGTCCCCATAAGTCACATCTGCCCATGAAAGATTGCGGTGCATCTTGGGAAGGGGCTTATTGTGTAAAAAAAAAAAAAAAAATACATATTTAGCCATGTGCATGCATGCCTCCAACCTTGGGGCATGCATGCATCTCTAATGAAAAAAAGTTGTCCTTTAACATAGGTACAATAACACTGTGTCTCCATAGAAAACACTCTGATGTACTGTAACTTTTAAAAACTGTGCATTGCATCTCTCTGTCTCCACGCAGAGGTAACATAGGTACAACAACATTGTGTCTTCATAGGGCTTAACATAGGTACAATAACAGTGTGTCTCCATGCAGAGGTAACATAGGTACAATAACAGTGTGTCTTCATAGGGCTTAACATAGGTACAACAACATTGTGTCTTCATAGGGCTTAACATAGGTACAATAACAGTGTGTCTCCATGCAGAGGTAACATAGGTACAATAACAGTGTGTCTTCATAGGGCTTAACATAGGTACAATAACACTGTGTCTTCATAGGGCTTAACATAGGTACAATAACACTGTGTCTTCATAGGGCTTAACATAGATACAATAACACTGTGTCTCCACGCAGAGGCAGTGTTTGATCCATGGAGCCAACCTGGCCTCGGTCCACAGCGTTGAGGAATATCACTTCATCCAGAGGATGACCACAAGTGTCTCCTGGATAGGAGGCTATGACGCAACACAGGTGAACAGTCAATGACCAAACGCCATGGCTATTTTATGCAGGATTACATTTACCGAAATATAACTTGTGAGTGTGTTTAATCCAAGACCTGAAAAATACCTAAAAATGTCTTCTAAATCCTAAGGCCTCACTCACACTGTTAAAGCATGAGCTTGTATATCTGCTATTTTAATGGTTAAAGTGGTTATGTGACACAGATAATGTTCCCGGTCTTAATGGATTGATATATCTTTTCAGGAGCATTTGTGGTTCTGGAGTGACGGGTCGAGGTTGGTTTATCAGAACTGGGCCCCGGGAGAACCAGACAACGACAACGGACAGAACTGTTTGGCCATGAATTGGGGAGGTAAATTAACACAATGTGGTGTGTGTGTTAGTGGGAGAAATATGTAACAAAAATAGGCTAATGCCTCATTCACACTACAGATATATAGTTGAACGTTTTGCTTGGTAATTCAATGTAATCTCAATGGAAACCAGCTTTAAAGGCTGGATTCCAAGGACAGCCGACACGCCCAGCCTTTAAAGCTGGTTTCCATTGAGATTACATTGAATTACCAAGCAAAACGTTCAACTATATATCTGTAGTGTGAATGAGGCATAATGTGTTCACTTCCGGCAGAAAGCGTGAACATTTGCACCTAGGGGTATTTTTGTGCGCCGAATAAAAAAATTGACGGTCCCAAGCACTTTTCCCATGGGATCTGGTGGCTTTAATTCACTTACCATACTAGGGAAAAAAGACCGCCCAAAAAATCTTCTTTAAATAGCATGTGAGGGGTCTGGGGGTTTTCATGATTCTGAATCCATTGCAAGCATTTGTTTTGCACGAAAAACATTCCTTGGGCTAAAAATGTACCCTACACAACTGTGAAAAGTGATGACTCATCACTAAACCATAGTTTTGTGGGGTCCATTTCTTGCCCAAGGAATGTTTTTTGTGCAAAACAAATGCTTGGAATGGATTCAGAATCATGAAAACCCCCTAGATAGACCCCTCACATGCTACTTAAAGAAGATTTTTGGGGGGTCTTTTTTCCCTGTATGGTAAGTGAATTAGAGAAAAGTGTATTTGAGAAAAGTGCTTGGGACCGTCAATTTTTAAATTCAGCGCACAAAAATACCCCTAGGTGCAGATTTTCACGCTTTCTGCCAGAAGTGACTGAACACCTTTTTCACATATTTCTCCCACTATGTGTGTGTATGTGTCCTGTATAACAGAATACAAAATACTGATGCTGGCCTTCAAAGCAATCAAAGGTACGGCTCCTCCATACCTCCAAAACCTGATCAACCCCTTACAACCCCACCCGTTCACTCAGATCAGCTGACACAGGGATGCTGACAGAACCCTCGCTTAAAAACCCCAGGACAACAATCCACTCGTCCTAGACGCTTTGCCCTCCTGGCCCCCAAACTGTGGAATAAACTTAGAACGGCAGACTCACTCCCCTAGCTTCCACCGTGGTCTGAAGACTCACCTCTTCAGGTTCCACCTCACCATTTGATGTTGATATATTGATGTATTTGTAAGTCACTCTGGATTGCAGCCGAAATTGTAAATTGTAACCCGACCCACCATCCGCATCTGTCTCTGTGTTCCACAGGGGGACTGCAATGGGACGATAATTGGTGCACCAGGTCACGCTTACCCTCCATCTGCGCCAAGAGGGCCTGAGCCCCCCATGTGACATCACAGTCACAGCCTGTGACATAAAACCAATGACATCATCAGTGGTGATGATGCCGTTGGTTGCCTGGAGACTGTAGAGCATACCCCATCATACCCCACCTTCACTTAAAGGGATATTCCACTAAATGTTGGTCAATATTTTATCACCTAATCAG
>NC_137810.1:10237280-10262280 GCF_963921795.1 Nannobrachium achirus | reverse complement strand
CATCGCGGCCTCACCTGCAAGTTGCTCCGCTTGCTGCCGGATAGGCACATGGTCAGAATGATCATGGAGCTTATCCAAAATCGCAGTTTCACCCTTACCACCGGTAGTGGACAACGAAGCAGGTTACGGCGCCTTAAGAACGGCGTCCCCCAGGGATCAGTCCTGGCTCCCCTTCTGTATAATATTTACACCTATGACTTGCCTGATACAGTCTCGCGGAAGTACGCCTATGCAGATGACCTTGCATTGGTGTTCTCCGCTGGAGACTAGGGTTGGGACCCGAAACCGGTTCTTTTTAGGACCCGGTTCCATGATAGCGGGTCCAGAACCGGGTCAATCATTTTTGCCGGTCCGATTCTCTTAACGGGTCTCATCCATAGAGTTATAATAAGAAGGTCTCATCAGCGCGCATTTAATGTGCATTCCATTGCAAGCAGCTGTGGTGACGTCAGGCCACCTCTACAGAAAGAATGCTGGGAATGTCCGCGTCACTGAGCAGAGCGAGTGAGAGCGACGACAACTGAACACACCAACAAGCAGCGTGATAAACAAACAGCATGGTGCCGAAGAGACAGAAGTCTTCCAAAGTTTGGCTGTATTTCAGCTCACTGGAAGCGCGTTCATTCTGACGTCCATGAGCGGCGCTCGTAGGCTCGTTCGCTCGTTCGGTCCGCGGTCTTCTCTTCTGTCCTCGCATCTTTCTTTTCATTCACATTTCACATTATGCTCCAAATAACACCCGCAGCTGCAGAAGACCTCGCGAAAGTTGATATGTGAGCGGACTGAGGCATTCCTCTGTGCCGTCTGCCTGGGTGCTTCTCTTCTTCCTTGTTACGTCTTTGCAAGTTGCAACGCAAGTAAAGCCTGACTACTTCGCTGTGTTGCATGCCGAAAATAGCTGATCTGCAAGCTCACAACGCGTCGCATCCACAAGACAGCGTGAGCTTGTAGATCAGCTATTTTAGCCAACGCTTAAAGCCTTAAACATACAGATGGGCGCGACGTTTAGAAACCTGACTTCACAATAGCCCCTTTTCCACTGCAGCTTTAGTACCACACCACACCACACCACACACCACATGAATGTATCTACATTTTCAATCACAAAAGTAGCCCTATTGGTAAGAAACAAATTGACCCTTAACTGTGATTATATTACAATATAAATTTGTATTACAACAACTATACCTACATTATTATTTATTTGAACGCCCATTAGGCTTATGTAAACAACTACTGTTAAATGGTCTCAATCGTTCATGTTTTATTTTTCTATAGGACATACAGAAGCGTCAGTGTCAGAAAATATGAAAAAATATATATATTGGAACCGTTAAGAGAACCGTTAGGAACCAGAATCGTTAAGAGGGAATCGCTAAGGACTCGGAATCGTTAAAATCCTAACGAGTCCCAACCCTACTGGAGACTGGCAGTCATTAGAGGGGACTCTGAGCCAGGACATGCAGACACTATTGGCATACCTCCAGCAATGGAGATTGAAGCTCAGCGTGGCAAAGACGATGTCCGCAGCCTTCCATCTTAACAACAAGGAAGCTAAGCGTGAGCTCCGGATACATACCGGTGGAACACCCCTGCCATTTTGCACCGAGCCAACCTACCTCGGTGTAACATTAGACAGGTCTCTCACGTTTCGCCGACACCTTGAGTCACTGCGCAAGAAGCTAACAACACGTGTGGCATTGATGAGGCGTCTAGTTGGGTCAGGCTGGGGTGCTGGCGCAAGAACTTTGCGCACGGCAGCCCTTGCCCTTGTTTACTCAACTAGCGAGTACTGCGCCCCAGTATGGAATCGCAGTGCTCATGCTCACCTAATTGATAAGCCCATCAACGAAGCCTTGCGTATTGTGACAGGATGCCTGCGTCCCACTCCTGTGGACAATCTCCCCATTCTTGCAGGCATCCAGCCTGCTGGGCTTCGCCGCAAAGGAGCCACAGCTCGTCTGGCGTGCCGGGCCATGGAGCCAAATCACCTGCTCCATGAAAGGCTCACAGTCACAGCAGAGCCTCCCCGACGCCTCAAGTCGAGACACCCATTTGTGCCTGCCGCACGGGAACTCCTGCAGCAATGCAGTGATTACAACATCAGTGCGGCAAGATGGGCAGATCACGTTTTGGAGCATGGAGAGGGAGGTAAACACCTCTAGACTCCATGTCTTCGTCCCCGACGTTGGTTTTCCCCCTACTGGGGTGGACCTGCCTAGACTGGCATGGGTGAGGCATAATCGCCTCCGGACCGGCGTCTGGCGTTTCCGCTCATCCATGCATAGATGGGGCCTGGCCCCTAGTGCGACCTGTGAGTGTGGCGCAGAGGAACAGACAGCAGACCATGTCATTCTGGAATGCCCAATGTATGGGGCTCCTAATGGGATGCATGGCCTGCTGTCTGTGGATGATGATACAGTGACGTGGTTGCTGGAGGTGTGTCCAGACATATAGCCCGGGTGAACCCCCCCCAGGACGGAGGTGGTAAAAGGATAGCCCCTCGGCCCCGTACCTGGGGGAGCGGAGAGATATTACCTTACCCAAACGACAGAGAGAGAGAGAATAAATTATTGTCCCATTAATTTTAAAATTAATGATAAAGTAAGTGCTTCTTAGGTCTTCTGCTAGTTCTAATGCCAATGGCAGTCATTTCTGGTTGCTTTTTGGGACTGGGAGGTCCAAGTTGGGGACTTGAATTCACAGGAAAAAGTGGCTTAAAAGTGGCTACAGTCTATGGATGGTACGGACTGTTACAGCCAGCTGTATTCATTTGTATTATATTACGTTTTATATTCAGCATGGGTTTTCTAATGTTTATTTTACTAGTATTTTGTATGGGTTGTTTAAAACGTTACTGCATTATTTTTGTACCTCATCTTTGGTTCTGTTGTGGTTAGGTTAAGTTGAGTTCATTTCCGGTGGATTCCATTCACTAATTTCTTTTCATGTCAAGTCTAATTATTTCTGTTAATAAATTGTATTTTATTATAAAGTCGTTGGTCTGTTGTAAATATGTTTGCGATTCCTACCCCAGGACACATAGGGTCGTAACATGGACGGGCACACATACATGAACTTTTCATACATGTGGCCCCAACTCACCTAGCCCTTTCACGCAGGAATTATGATAACCCGAGTAAAAAAAAGAAAATGTTACTTAGTGTCTCAAGTATAGATACTTTGACGTGTCTTCAGATTGCTTGAGTGATTGTCTTGTTTCTTGTTTTGTTTGTTCTTTGTTCTTGTTTTTCTTTTATCTTTTTCATACTTCTCTGTAACTTTGTAAATAACCTTATACTGCTGTGCTGCTTCTGTGCTGCCTCTGGGTAACTGATCTTCCCCTATCTATCTATCACACTGTCCACAGCAATAAGGTTTTCCCCCGGTGTGAATACGCCGGTGTATCTTCAAGTTCCATAACTTAGTGAAACTCTTCATCACATTGTTCACATTGGAAATGTTTTTTATCCAGTGTGAAGACGCAGCTGGTGCGTCTTCAGGTGACCTGACTGATTGAAACTCTTGTCACACTCCCTACAGTGATAAGGTTTTTCTCCAGTGTGGATACGCCGGTGTTTCGTGAGGTTACGCACGTCACTGAACCTCTTGTCACATTGATCACAGTGGAAAGGCTTCTCGCCGGTGTGGATACGCTGGTGTGTCTTCAAGTTGTCGAACTTATTAAAACTCTTGTCACATTGTTCGCACTGGAACGTTTTTTGGCGTCTCTTTGGTCTCCCAACGTTTCTGAGACTCTTGTGATGCGTCTTTACCTCTCCTGGTTCAGTTAAAGTCTTGGTAACCTGTTGATGACTGTGCAATCTCGGTTCGTCTGTGTCTCCTTCTACTTGGCTGTTTACATTCGGGATTCGTTCATTGCTCATCATGTGGCAGTAGAGGTCGTTGTGGCTTCTCTTCATGTGTTCGAAGAGAGACGTCAAGGTACGCGTACACTCTGAACAGGATACCCGAGTCAGGATATTTTGAGACTTCACCCCGTCCAGGATCGGTAGTTCATCATCATCATTGCTGCTGCTATTCATGGCCTGTGACGGGGATGGGAGTTGTGTGTTGACGGCAGACGATATTTCCTTACGTCTTAATCTCTTCCCTTCTCTCTGTGTCTTTCTCTTCATACACTCCTCTGTTTTAACGTCTTGCATCGAGTGCAGGAAACCCTCAATCCTTGTAGCAAAGTCACGCTTCATCGTGTCCAGGTGTTTAATAATGCAATTGCATTTATGGGTAATTTCGACGGAAGCCAATCGTCTCTGGTGGGTAGCAGGGCCAGCATTACCTGTTGAGCTGGCCAGACTGTTATCGTCACACTCGAGGTCCTCCACGATCGGGACAGGACTTGCTATGTTACTCTTTTTCCTTCCTTTTATGTTCGGCATGACGCTGCAACACTGCATCAACATTGAAACAGTCTGGCAATCGTGACTGTGTGCTCCAAGCAGATGAAACAAGAAAAATAATGCCGATCTATCTCTCTGTGTCTAATAAAAACCTTCTTAGGACACTATGCCTTCTTCAGTCATTTGGAAACATCTTCACACGTGTATATATATATATAGGCTGACCAGAAGCTCTGGTATGACATCACAAGGGAGCACTCAACATTTGCCAAGCAAGCACCATACTTGAGCATGATTGACATAATCGATATGATGTCATCACCATGGCAGAGAAAGAGAGACAGAGAGAGAGAGAGAGAGAGAGAGAGAGAGAGAGAGGGGGAGGGAGGAGAGAGAGAGAGAGAGAGAGAGAGAGAGAGAGAGAGAGAGAGAGGGAGGGAGGGAGGGAGGGAGGGAGGGACGGACGGACGGACGGACGGACGGACGGACGGACGGACAGACAGACAGACGGAGAAAATGTTTTGTGCACGCCAGGCCTGGAATTTCACCATTTTAGGGGCAAGGCCACTTGGCCTTTGGTGTTGTCCATTTTTTGAGGGCACAAAGGCCAAATGCCACGGCTGTTACTTCCTGTGAACAGAAACGTGCTGCGTGATGACATAGATAGACCTTTTGAATATAAATGAACCTTTGATCTGATTACATTCACCTGTTTGATTCCCATTGCTGGCATTCCTCCAAACACAGCTGTTTTTAATTATAGAGCTACTCCGTTTTGAATCTCATTCAAGATGACGTCCAAACATGTATTACTCATTGTAAACTTAATGAGCACAATAAAATATGTATCTGTAAGCATTATAGGTTAGAATAATAATAAGCTAATTGGAAACAAACATTCTCTACAAGAGGCAACCTGTCGTGTCTCTCTGCCTTGCTAATGAGGGCTACAAACAAAACATTAAGCATCACATGACTCAGATTTTGCGTCCCATCACCTGAAGGGCTGGTCCCTTCTGATTGGTTCAGAAACACACAGACTTCCTTTTCTGACTGAAACTTCAAAATAAAATACCCAAAATAGCCATTTCACTGGGTCTTTAAGTGTTTGAAACGCTGAGGAAAGATGAAATGCCGTTACTCTAGATAAATAGACTGCTTGCTGCTCTGCAAAACTATTGAAAATCACACCAGTGCGAAGTGAGCGCTGCTCCGCATGCATGCATGGTATCAAACACGACACACGTGCATATCTCCTTGAATGGGCCCGTCTGTCCATGACATCATCTGTGGTGATGACGGTCTCTGAGTACTTTCTATGACGTTAGTCTCGTGCTCATAGGGACATACACACAAAAGCCAGACGTAGGAGTGGTTAGCACCGCTCAAAAAGGGCATAGTAGAAGAAACTAGAAAAGATGGAATTGGAAATTACAAGTGTGGTTGCCTATTTCATGCCTAGATAGCCAGAACGTCTTGTGAAGCTCGACCAATCCTCAAGGATTGTGAATCCAGGAAAATAAGAAAGCTGGGCTAGAACTATAATGTGTTGCTTACAGCAACCACACTAACTGCTCAAGAGAGAGTGGATAATCCTTTCATTCTAAATCTTCTAGAATCTGCGCCCAAATATAAGAGACCATTCCTCAAGACTCCCCTTGAGTTGAGTTGTGCCTTCTCCTCAGGGACGTGCAGAGAGTGTTAGAGAGGCAGTGGCTGAAATTTCTAAAAGGGTCTTTGGGTGAAAATATCGAAAATAACCAACCTCGAAGCTCATAACTGCGACGTGTTGTGAGCTTGGAGATCGGCTATTTTCAGTGCTTGATACCACATTGAGGAGAGTTTGGACAAGGCATTTCTTTTGAATGCAGCCTTCGTGTATGGCATAGAAAGAGGGCATTTGCATTTCTTTCACCATAGTAAAAACTGCATCCATGGTCTGGAGAGGGCACTTTTTACAGACGGGTAAAAGGGCAGGGGCTCAAGCCCCCTTTGATGTCTATGTGTGCATGTGCCTGCTTCTCGCATATATGGCTATATTATCGTCATATATGTTTACGGTTATGTCTACAGTATGTCATAGTGACATGCCTGCTATATCGCGTATCGCGTATCGGGAACTTATTACTTGCACCAGCAGAACGTGCAAGTACTGCGGTCCGCTGGGTATGTCAGTGTTCTTCTTTGTTTAAGCCCGTAGCCCAATCAGGGACCAGCATTTCTGGCAACGCCATCATTAACAGCCAATGAGGGATCAACATTCCTGGTGATGGCAGTGGTGATGTCACTGGCATCGCCAGTGGAGATGCCAGTGGTGAGGGCACCTCATGGCCCGCTCTACTTGTGCACAGGATGCAAGTTGGCACTTGGCACCTCGACAGAGTGCAGTTCTAGTTAGCATTCTGTGGTTTGTAGTCCTGATATCGCACAAGTTGGTTTTGCAATTTAGTAATTTGTTACTTTTTCCTTTTCCAAAATAAATGCATTACTTAGTTACATTTAAGACCTACCGTATATTTCCCTAGTCTTTCTGTTGCCACAAAGGAAAAAGTCTAGTCACAAGGAAATAGGTGTGGTCTATATGGTGACTTGTGTCAATGTGTCATGATCGAAGGAATCCACTTTTTGAAGCGGTGAAAGCCGCTTCCAAGGAGTGGCTTTGTCTGTCCCGTACATGTTTTTTTGAGGATTCCCATAGATTCCCAAGGAGTGGCTATGTCTGTCCCGTACATGTCCCGTACATGTCCCGTGCATGCTTGACCAATTGAGGATCGGTCAAGCTTCACATGCCAATTTGGCCCTCCAGACAAAATCATTCATTCAGAATTCATAGAAATATAGAACTAAAGCACATAGAAAGTATAGATCTAGAACACAGAATGTATAGATCTAGAAAACAGATTTCATAGCTCTAGAACACATGGAATAAAAATTCACCGCTTCACTTCGAACCGAGGTTTGATTTTTTATTTATTTCATTCTCCTCCTACCTGACTGACCGGCCGACCCGGTTAAAGGAAAGGTTTGGTTTCACCCTTTTAAATGGGGTCCCCCAGGGATCTGTACTCAGCCCTCCCTGTACAATAAATCGGTTGCCTCTGTCATCTCTACTCACAAGCAATCCTATCACTTGACTATACTCCCTCCTAACTGGCTTCCCGGCAGGTGCACTTAAAGGACCAGTTCACCTCTGGGACAACCAGATCTTATTTTATTGTTGTTTGGGACACGATCAACACAATCCTGAGCAAAATGCATCATATGACCAGTTGTAGCATGCTGAAATACTAAAATATCTAAAAACACAGATTGAACACAAAAAATAACTCCCAAACAACAATAAAATAAGATCTGGTTGTCCCAGAGGTGAACTGGTTCTTTAAGCCCCTCCAAATGATCCAGAGTGCAACAGCACACTTGCAGCCAACCTTTTCTGTTCCCTCTATTGGGCCCAACTGCTGCCCAAAACACTGATGTTGAAAAAAAAAAAGAATCCTGCCATAATCTGAAGACTTGACATTTGCCCATAACACTTAATTCGTATTTGGTGACATTCGGTGACATACCGTGGTCATTTGTTCTCATGTTGTTGTTTTTGAGCGGTGCTAACCGCTCCTACGTCTGGCTTTGTGTGTATGAGCACAGATTTGTGTGTATGAGCACGGATCTATGTATGGAGATAACCGACGTCACAGACAGAGCGTCCCATACAAGGAGATATGCATGTGTGTCATGTTTGATACCAAGGTGCAATTCTGTTTTTATTAGGCCTACTTAGGCTTTTTTTTATTTGTACTTGACTGCAATGTTTTCATTAAATAGAAGCTACATCGCACATGTGATCCATGTTAACAGATGCATTCTACTGTCCCCATGAATTTGATGCATGCGTTTGCCTTGCTTATTGTAAGTCACTCTGGATAAGAGTATCTGCCAAATGTGTAAATTGTACGATGATCACTTCAGCAGTGTCCGAGATCGGATACGTTGGTTTGTCTTCAGGTTCCATAACAGACTGAAACTCTCCACGCAATTTGACAACGGAACATTTTGTTCTCCAGTGTGAATGTGCAGATGTGTCTCAATGAATGAAACTCGTGTCACACTTTTCTCACGGAGATAATAAGGTCTTTCTCCAGTGAACATGCTGGTGTCTCTTATAGTGACTTTGATCATTGAAGCTCTTGTCACAATCCTTACAGTAGAAAGGTTTCTCTCCAGTATGGATACGCTGGTGTGTCTTCAGATCACACAACTGATTGCATTTTTTGTCACAATGATTACATTGGAAAGGCGTTTCTCCGGAGTGAAAACGCTGGTGTATCTTCAGGCCATCTAACCGACTGAAACTCTTGTCGCATTCCTTACATTGGTATGGTTTTTCTCCGGTGTGGATACGCTGGTGTTTTTTCAGAGTATCAGAGTCATTGAAACGCTTGTTGCACTGCTTACAATGGAAGGGTTTCTCTCCAGTGTGGATACGCACGTGTCTCTTAAAATTACCCGACTGACTGAAACTCTTGTCACATTGTTTACAGTGGAAAGGTTTTTCTCCGTTGTGGATGCGCTGGTGTGTCTTCAGTATCGATACTTTTAAGAAACTCTTGTCACACTCCTTACATATGTGGGGTGCCTGTCCTGTCACTGTGTAAGACATTGTTGTCTTATCCGGCGTCTTTACTCCTCCTGGATGAGCCAAAGTCTTGGTAGCCTGTTGATGACTGTACAACCTAGGTCCATCGGTGTCTTTTTCTGTTTGGCTGCTTGCAGAGCTGACGATCTGCTGACAGGCTGCTGAAGGGATTCGTTCATTGCTCATCATTTGGCAGTAGAGGTCGTTGTGGCTTCTCTTCATGTGTTTGAAGAGAGACGTCAAGGCACACGAACACTCGGAACAGGATGCCAGAGTCAAGATATTTTGAGACTTCACTCCTTCCACGAGCGGTGGTTCATCGCCAACGCTGCTGCTATTCATGGACTGTGACGGCACTGACGGGGATGGGAGTTGTCTCTTGGTGGTGGATGCTATGTCCTCCTTGTATATCACTCTCTCCCCTTCTCTCTGTGTCTTTCTCTTCATAAACTCTATCTCTGCTTTAACTTCTTGAATTGACTGCAGGACCCCCTCCATCTTCCTATCCAGTTTTTGAAAAACGTCTGCATTCTGAGTCCTTTCGACTGCAGCCGTTCTTGAAAGTAGAATTGTCATTGGTGTGGATTGCTGGTTGAGTGGTGCAGTGATGTAAAGTCTCGGGTCAAAAGTAGATGCCCAGGTAATTCAGATAAGGTTTTCAGCTCTACAGCGTTTGCTCTGGTCTGGTCTTTTCTCTTGAGGTTAGGTGATGGTGGAAGTTAAATTGTCTTACGACTGAATCTGCGCTTGCTTTATACAGACCAGCAGGGTTTGCCTGCGTCATCGTGGTGAGGTCATGATGAGACATATTGCCCAAATATGGAATCTCGAGTCGACCTTGGGTTTTGAAGGCGGTTTTGAATGTAGGGAGGGAGGGGGAGTCTCCGATATGTTTTGGGGGGGCATTCCAGGGAGGTCCGGGCAGCCACAGAGAAAGCTCTGTCGCCCCAGGTTTTGGAGTGCCTTGTAGGTGGTGAACAGCATTTTAAAGTGCATGCTTTGTTTGACATGCTGTTGCAGTAGTCTGGCCAGGATGTAAGTAAGTAAGTAGGTCAGAGAGACTTATTGTCGGTATCAGCCAGAGCCGTTTTGCAATTCGCTAGACCCCTGGGAGACGGATTGCTGAGGTGGAGCGAAACACCTACCAACGTACTTACCGCACAGACTTGCCACACCCAAGCCATGAGATCAAACCCATGATCTTGTGGTCAAAAGGCGAGTGCTCTACCGACTAAGCTTTCCGGTTCACGTAGGAAGGAATGAAAGGGTAGGTTTGAAAATTACACCTATGTTGAAGACGTGGGTGGAGGTTGTGACAGGGAAGCCGTCAATGTTAAGTGAGGAGCCCTGGGTGGAGCGGGTAAGTGAGATGGGCCGATGATGATTTCTGATTTATGGCAGTTATGTTTTCAGAAAGTTATTTTGCATCCATAGGTTTTTAAGTACTGCGTTTGGTGTTTCTGTCACGTCCTCTGTCGCGTCCTCTGTTGGTGTTTACGCCCGTAGCCAATCAGGGAGCAGCATTCCTGGTGACGTCCACCATCAACAGCCAATGAGGGACCAGCGTTCTTGGTGACGCCACCATTAACTAATCTGGGATCCCTTCACTTTCCGAGGTTTGATCTGGTCGGGAAACCACTTTACGTCATGTTGTAGTTATCAAAGGACTACAATTTGGCCGGAAAGATCAAACCGGATTACATTTTTATTCAAAATAATTCCAGTTCTAGTTCTAGTTACTTGCGCAGGCAGATACTGCGATCGTCTGGGTATATACGTATGTATATTGGTGTCCTCTCTTGTTTAAGACCGACCGTAGCCCAATCAGGGACCAGCATCTCTGGCAACGTCATCATTAACAGGCAATGAGGGACCAGTATTCCTGGTGATGCCAGTGGTGAGAGCAATTCATGGCGCGCTCTGCTTGAGCACAAGTAGGCCATACATGGCTTACTTGTGCCCAAGTCGCAAGTTGGCACCTCGACAGAGTGCATTTCTAGTTATGTCTGTGAAGCAGGTGGTGAGGGCGGAGTGGGTCTGTGGGTGGCTGTGGTGATGGTCGTGGTGGTGAGTGAAATTGAAGGCTGTGGTGACGGAGGATCTGTCCGAAGGGTAGGATGTACATGGGGAGGAGCAGGGGACCAAGCACTGAGTCGTGGGGGACACCGTGGGAGAAGTTACAGTAGGCTAATTGATTGAAATAAATTCCTGATGGTCTGAGAGGTATGACATCGTCCAGGAGAGGGCCGTGCCGGATTAACCAGGTGGTGGGATTTGTCAGTAACCTTGCGTATTGCGAGTCGCTCTGGATAACAGTATCTTCCAAATGCCTACATTTAACACAACGCTTGCCATCGCGTCGCCAAAACAATACAATGCCAAGGCTTATTTATAAAATATTTACCTGATTCTGGAGCACTCTGTGCGCGCTGCGCATGTCCACTGTGTGCACGCCCACCCCAGTTCATGGCCGTGCTACGTGTGTTCTTTTGTGCGGGGAACACATAATCCATACGATAAAAATCCATGCTTCACCGAGAGAGAGCTGAAATGGAAGACGGTAGGAAAAAAAAGGAAAGAAAAAGGCTGTTTTTCCAGCGTGACACAATGGCTCTGAATGAGGATGTGAAACTAAGTCCACATTGCGGCCGCGTTGCATTATGGGATGTGGAGTTTCTTAGGTCACCAGCGACCGCAGGAGCAGGTGTGTACCTGGTTACCATGGTAACCAGCGAACCCGACCACAGTCGGGTTAACTCAGCCATGGCAGAGCACCGTTAAGCAGAGTGAACACTGCTGTGGTCGGGTTAGGCAGAGGAAGTGTTAAAATTGCATGCTGATCAGTCCCGTGGTGTCCGAGATCAGCATCCAGTGTGGATACACAGGTGTGTCTTCAGGCTCCACAGCCTACTGAAACTCTCGCCACAACGTGTACAGTGGAAAGGTTTTTCTCTGGTGTGGACACGCTGGTGTTTCTTCAGATCACCTGTCATATTGAAACGCTTGTTGCACAGTTTGCAGACGTATGGTCTTACTCCAGTGTGAAGACGCTGGTGCGCCTTATATTGACTTAAATTGTTGAATCGCTTGCCACACTCTTTACACTGATATGGCTTTTCTCCGGTGTGGATTCGCTGGTGTATCTTCAGGTTACCTAACTCGTTGAAACTCTTGTCACACTCTTTACAGTGATATGGCTTTTCTCCAGTGTGGATACGCAGGTGTCTTGTCAGAGTATCCAAGTTGGAAAATCTCTTGTCACATGTTTTACAATGGAAGGGTTTTTCTCCGGTGTGGATACGCAGGTGGGTCTTCAGGTTACCTGACTGAGTGAAACTCTTGCCACAATCTTTGCAGTGATAAGGCTTTTCTCCAGTGTGGATCCGCTGGTGTTTTTGAAGGGTACTCACATCAGTGAAATTCTTATCACACTCTTTACAATGATAGGGGTTCTCTCCAGTGTGAATAACCTGGTGTCTTTTCAGATTACCTAGGTTAGAGAAACTCTTGTCACACTCTGTACAGATGTGCATGGGTGCCTGTCCCTTGTAAGACAGCTGATGTGTCTGAACTTCTCTTGGATGAGCTAAAGTCTTGGAAAACTGTTGATGACTGTACAATCTTGTTTCATCTGTGTCTCCTTGTAATTGGCTGGTTGCAGAGCAGGTGATTTTCTGACAGGCTGCTGAAGGGATTCGTTCATTCCTCATCATGTGGAAGTAGAGGTCGTTGTGGCTCCCCTTTATGTGTTTGGAGACAGATGTCATGGCAGTGAAGGCACATGTACCCTCAGAACAGGAGACCTGAGTCAGATTATATTGAGACTTCACTCCGAGTGGTAGTACATCACAAAAGCTAATGCTATTCATGGACCGCGATGGGAACGGGCGTTGTTTTTTGGTGGTGGCTCTCTTTCTTTCTTTCTGTGCCTCTCTCTTCACGCACATCTCTGTTTTAACTTCTTTCGTGGACTTCAGGACGCCACCAACCTTTGTAGAGATCTCACTTTTCATCAAGTCCTGCTGAATAGTCTGAATAGTGTCCGTATTCATTTCAACTGCAGGCATTTTGAGTGATTGAGTGAACGTTAGATCGCTGGTTGTTGTGGTTCGGACCTGTTGATATTCTATCTTGGTCTAATCTATGTGTCCACGTAATTCAGTGATTAATCCAGGACCGCAGCAGTTGGGATACCTTAATTGTCTCTCGTTATGTCAGTCGTTACGTTTAAGGTGGAAGTCCAAATATGGTATCCCGAGTCGACCGGTATGTCCAAACATGGAGTCCATGAGGCGTGGTCAGGTAGTCTGTATATGATCAGGTTGTGCGGTGGCTGAATTTATAGATTGACAAATATATGTAGTATTGTGTATTTGCCTGCCTTCCATTCAATGCACTGCCAGTCGTCCACTTAACTCACTCTAACTTGACACAGCTGTTAAACCCAACTGCTGATTTACTTTGGCAGCAAATTCTGTAACTATTTACTTGCACCAGCGGAGCGCGCTAGTACTGTGTTCGGGGCTGTCTGTGTCAGGCCGACAGTACAAAGGCAGGGCCTTTAGCCAATGAGGGAGCTGCGTTCTTGGTGACGTCACCACCAACAAGTGCAACCTGATATAAACAACAAGGCGCAGAATGGCACCTCGACAGAGTGCCAACTTGCCCACCCACATATGTACATACAGACAGCACCCACATTATGTACATACAGACAGCACCGAACAGCACCGAGCGCAGAATTTGCACGCTCTGTTGGCGCACAAAGTATGCCATATCCAGGATGACCACGAGTGCACAAGACGCAAGTTGGCACCTCGACAGAGTGCAGTCTATTTGTGTCCTTTATCTTTAGCACATACAGTACAGTATCCTGGTAAGACCATTTAGAATAGCATCTCTGGTACGTAGAGTGGACACTACAAGACAGTGGTTCCCAAATGTTTTAGCATGACCCAAAAAAGAAATCAGACGTTTGCCCGGGACCCAAACAACTAGTGAAAACAGCAGATCCACAAGCTCACAAGATCGCTTCGCGCCGCGTTGTGAGCTTGTAGATTGGCTATTAAAACTGATTTAGAAGGTCCTCTTGTTATCTGTCATTGTGTATTCTCAGGTAACGTTGATTTTGACAGCAAATGTTGTCTTAGTTTTAGTCATGGTCTTTTGAATTACACTTTATTTTGATTTAGTCATGTTTTAGTCACCTGAAATGTTTTAGTTTTAGCCTAGTTTTAGTCGACTAAATATCATAAGATTCTAGTCGAATAAATCTTCAGTTGATTGTACCGTTGTGCTCGAAATTATTCAACCCCCTCTGAAAACTAGGTATATTAATGTCGCCACTGTTCTGTCTCATATAGACTAGCGGCTGCTCGTGATGTTTTCTTTAACCGTTCCTTCTTCATTATAATATAATATATTCAGTGCTTTTCTGGCCTGATGTTTTGGAGAGGATGAGCAACATTGCATCTCTCCACAACAACGGTCTCCAGTGACTCTAGCCTCTCACACAGTACAGACCACAGAGTACAGAGTACAGACCACAGAGTACAGACTACAGAGTACAGACTACAGAGTAGAGACTACAGAGTACAGAGACAGGTCATGTGTGCCTGTGTATACTATACGTGCATGCATAGATGCATTGATATCAGCCATCCAACCTATGACTCTTCTCATCTCTGCCTAGTGGTAAAGTCAAGGGGCTACGCGCATGCATATGGACACACGTACACACACACACACACACACACACACACACACACACACACACACACACACACACACACACACACACACACACACACACACACACACACACACACACACACACACAGTTGCCCACATGACATGTAGCAGCTCCGCCTCTCATAGCTGTCACAGTGTTCTGTGGTCAGGCTGCTTTCAAGATGACAAATGCACAGAGCTTCTGCAAACCGTGTGTGCGTGCGCACATGCTTGTGTGCATGTGTGTGACAAATATGAGGCATGCTGGAAAAAAGATCAAATGATTATCACTTTAAGTTGACCTGCCAATATTTATTTCCTTGTTTTTTTATTTTAGAGTATATCTCCTTCTCCAGACCCCACTGGACAGATGTGTTTTCAGACTTCGCTGTGAAGATACCCAAACAATATTCCGCTTTATCCTGTCAAAAGGAAAGAGTTATGGGGCACAAAGGCTTTTTCACTGAAGAATACAGTCCTTGTAGCTACACTTAAATATGAATAAAATACTGGCATACATGCATGCAACTTCACTGTACATTTACTCGTGGCGTCCCTATTTCATTTTGTCTTTTAAACAGATCTACAACAATATTCAATAAACAACAATAAAGCTACGTTGGTCGATCTACAAGCTCACATGGGTCACCATGTGGCACATTTGTGGATCAGGTATTTTCACCAAATATTTGCCTATTGTGACAATTATGTTTTGTTTGCCAGTTTGTTTCTCGTGAAAGGATTCTGTACATACTGGACATACTGTACATACTGTACAGAATGACTTCTTTAGAGGTACAGAGGTTTAACAAGCTTCCTCCCCCCTCACTCTTGTGGTCAGCTTTTCAGAGCACTGCGCACCACACCTTCAGTCACCTTCCTGTCAGTGAGAACGATGTGAAACTACAGAGGAAAGAAAGAAGAAACAAAAGTCCCATATGGTGAAATAGCAGATCTACAAGCTCACAAGAAGTGACGCATTTAAGCTGAAGTGGTTAGTGTATGTTTTAAAATCAAAATTTACAAAGTAACTAGTAACTAAAGATTTCAAATAAACGTAGTGGAGTAAAAGTACAATATTTGCCTCTGAGATGTAGTTGAGTAGAAGTATAAAGTATTGAACATTGGACACTCCGCCAGTAAAGTAAAAACGTTGTACTTAAGTACAATACTCAATCAAGTATTGTACTTAAACCGTTCCTTCTTGCAGCACAACGTGATTTAATTCAGTTCTTTACGGCTGCTTTTCTGGCCTGATGTTGTGGAGAGGATGAGGATGACCATCACATGGTCTCCAGTGACTCTGGCCTCTGACAGAGTACATAGACCAGAGACAGCTCATAGTGCATGTGTATACGTGCATGTGCATCTCTGTAGTGGTAAAGTCAAGTCAAGAAGGGGGGAAAAGCGATATCTTTCATCAGCGACGCACGCGCACACACAGACACACACACACACACGCACGCACGCACGCACACATGCACGCACATGTAGCAGCCCCGCTTCTTATAGCTGTCACATTGTTCTGTGGTCAGGCTGCTTAAGATGACAGGTTGTGTGTGTGTGTGTGTGTGTGTGCGTGTGTGTGTGTGTGTGTGTGCGTGTGTGCGTGTGTGTGTGTGTGTGTGTGTGTGTGTGTGTGTGTGTGTGTGTGTTCATTGCATATCCTCACTTATATAGTGCGTCATAAATATACTTAATTTTTTCAATACACACTGATTCTTAATGTTTGGGCGTGTTTTAACAGTGGTGTAAAGTAACTACTGTAAGTACTGTAGCCTCAAGGTTCAAGGGTTCAAGGTTGTACTTTATTGTTACGTCTTTTGTACAGGTACAGATACAGTAAGAGTAAAACGTATTTTAGTTTGGCATCCTTCAGACAATGCAGTGGTACATCTAAATAACAGCAAACAATATAATAACAGCAAACCACATCTAAAAAAAAATGTAATAATTATCTAAAAGGGGTAATAATAATAATAATAAGACAGAAAGATGAGAAAGGAAAGAGTGCAAAAAGGCAAAAGCGCAACGGCAATTGAACTTCACCATATCTCTTGATGTGAGGTAGTAAGGAGGGGACAAAGGGGGGGGGGGGATAGCGATTCGAAGGGGGATAGGGGATGGGGGAAGATCGCATCCGCTGATGCGTTTGGTTGTCCGCACGACCCTCTGACTACAGTGCCTTGCGGTTGAGGCCTACTAGCCTACTTTCACAGCTCAGGTACCTTCCTGTCAGTAAGAATGATGTGAAACTACTGAGAAAAAGAAAAGAAAAAAGAAAAAAAGCCATATCGTGTCTTCAGTAAAGCACTATGCGACAGAGAGGCTTGTCCAGTCAACACAACTACGCCGAACTGGAGAGCAGCATCAGTAAAACTGTCCTGGTGGATACAGACAAATATGAATAAAACATTGATGGTCGTCTACTTGCTGTGGAGCTCAGGTACAGTAGGACTCTGTTATAATCAGTGGTGGACGGTTAGTAACAAAGGAAATTTACTGAAGTACTGTAGCCTACTTAAAGGAGTAGTTCACCCCCAAAATGACTTTTTTCCTATTGATTACACACACCATGGAGACTTGAGTTCAAACATATTTTTGAGCGGTGGTCACAACGCTCCTATACGTGGCCGTGTGTGTGGGTCTGTCTGTCTGTCTGTCTGTCTGTCTGTATGCGTGTCTGTATGGTGTATGTAGCCTGTATGTAGTACCTTTTGTGATTAAGGGAGGGGCGCTGTTGTTCAGGCCAGGCCAGGCCAGACACCCACCCACCCACACACACACACACACACACACACACACACACACACACACACACACACACACACACAATATATATATATTTGTTTTGCTGTTGCGCAGCCTCCACGACCACCGCTCAGTTCACACGGGTGTGATTTTTTGTATTTGTCCCATTCCTAAGACAAAAAATGTATTATAGTCATTTTACCCGGATGGGGACCCAAATGCATCCGGGTCCCCATTCGAAATCAATGGGGGTACATTTATTGTAATCAAATTATTGTCTTAGGATTGTGACAAAAAAACAAAAATATTATTGGACTCAAGTCTCCATGGCGTGAGTAATCAATAGAAAAAAAAGGCATTTTGGGGGTGAACTACTCCTTTAAAGCTGCACTGTGTAACTTTCCTCTTCTACCCCTGATTTGAACTCTGTGTTCTGCGCAATTACTGATTTTTACCATTGAGCTTATAGAGCCTGCCTGCCTGCTTGCTCAAGGGACATTTTAATCTTGACCGTCAGATCCTGTGTCGGTTGACGCAACCTAAATGTCTCAATAGAAGATTAGGAGCAGGATACAAGCAATATGCGTTATATTGTATTAATATACAAATTTACATTTTATTCATAGAGAAATAATAGTTACATTATCTAGTGATGCTTTTTGTAATGATGTATCAGTATCAGTGCTGCTATATTTCAAAGACAAAATATTGTACTTTAGACTCCACTACATTATAGGAAGGGAATATATAGGCTATATTATGCAAATTATATTCACTATGTCAAATATAGTGAAAAGAGCTGATCACAATGCATTGCATAGTGACACGTTTCTTGTAGCTTGCAGACCTGCTATTTTCACTCCTATTTATATTGTTTTTAAAAGTATGGGCAATCTGAATTTGGGGGTGGGATGTCAAAATGTTAATACAACAATGCATTGATAATCGAAATATGTACTGTACTAAATGTACTGTAATCTGTACTCCTTAATACCTATGTAAAAGAGCAGACACTTTTAAATAATAAAAGTCCTCAAGTACTTAAATTCAAGTACACATTTTGAATGTGTAATATTTGACGAGGACTGAGGAGTATGTCTATTGGTGTAGTTGATTTATCTGTAAAAGGCAGGGTTTCTCAAAGTGGGTGCCAGGGGTACCTCAGAGAAAACTCTGATAATATCTGGACTTTATCACTTCAGTTTAACTATTTATACTTTGGCTGTGATATATTTTCTTTTCTGTCTGAAGAATGTATTTGGGGTGTATTTAGGTTTTTGTTTTTTAAGTACCCAATCCTAAGTTAAATTCTTTATGTTACAGCTCTCCAGGCTAAACCAACACTCTACATAACAGGTAAACAAACACTTTTAAAGTTTTTCCCCCCTTCTAATTACACTTTTTTTTAAATTAATTGATGTGATTTTATGACGCAATATTAGTTATTTACTCTTTATTCTATTGTCTGTGTACAGCGAATGATGATGTCAGGTTGGTGGGAGGAGCCAGTCACTGTGCTGGTAGACTGGTGGTGAAACACCAGGGAGAGTGGAGACCAGGGGAGGATTACTACGGGTCTGGCAGGAACCTGAAGTCATCATCTGTAGTGTGTAGACAGTTGGGCTGTGGCTCTGCTGTTTACACAGAAGAGAGTTATGGTTCTACATTTCAACCTGTATGGAGGATTACATTTTCCTGTGTTGGAACGGAGGCATCACTGAGGGAGTGTGGAAAGAAGGAGTCTCATAAATCCTACTACAGACTGGAGGTGATATGTTCAGGTAACAAACAATGACTTCAACAAAATGACAGTAATCTATCCAGAGAGCCCCAGTGCCCAAGGACCAGGTACGGTCTGCCAGAGCCAATCGCCCGGCCTGCACCGAACCCTACCTTAATAAATTAAACTGGAGAAACAAACAAAAGTATCACTTGTGGTTGCTGTGACTTGCAATATCCAATTGAATCTTTCTAGTTGTTATACGTGCAAACAATGTTTGTCTATGTCTGTCTGTCTGTCTGTCTGTAGTGCAGGGGTTCCCATTTTTTTTGTCTCTGGGCACCCCATGAATATTTTTTTTAATCCGAGGCACCCCTACATTATAATTTTCACTCCCAGCACCTTATATTTATAGCATATCGTCGTTGTCGGGTGGAAACCTTGTAAGTCCAAAACCGTTCGTTTTGTATTTATCATCTATAAAATATACTAAACTGGTGAAAACAGCAGATATTCCAGCACACAACGCCTCGCATCACAAGGCGTTGTGAGCTTGTAGATCTGCTGCTTTCACTAGTTTAGTGCAACAGTCTTGTATGATGAAGCAGGGCTTGCTTTACCAAAGGACGTACACATTTGAAACTTGGAGATACAGGTACAGGTGCCCGACAGTGACGATATTATTTTAGTGATTATGTTGCAAGGTAAACGTTGAGAAAAGCCATTTTGGTTAGAACTGACTGAAAATAACTTTGTACTTCAAGTTTAAAATGATACTAAATATTTTGTGTCCAAATAAATTCCAAATATTATCAAATTATCTCGCGGCACCCCTGGGTGCCCCGTCACCCACTTTGAAAACCCCTGCTAGTGAACTGGATGACAGTATCATTCAGAGATACTGTAATGTGTTCAGGTAATGACTAATAACCTCTGTCTTGTTACAGATCTGCTGTTTAAGCCAAACATCATCCTCTCCACCTTCATATACGGGGTTTCTGAGGGCCAGCAGCAGGGGCTTAAGGTGGTGGAGGGTTTCAACTTCTCCATCATCTGCTCCATCCAACCACAGTACCCAGGAGGATCCTTCCACCTCACCTTCACTGGATCCAACACAACACACACCTACACCCAGCCAGCTGTCAATCACACTGCCAACTTCCTGTTTCCTGCGGCAGACCACACCCACCAGGGAAACTACAGCTGTGTTTATCACAACAATGTTGTTATAAATCACACTAATATGTACAATCATATCACTGTGATCAGACATAACGTCACCTCTGAGAGCGAGTTCCTCTCTCTCACTGTCAAAGGTAAACAGAATGAAATGGACTCACTTATCAATCCATCTGTCTGTTTGTCTATTTGTCTGTGAATTAACTATGAATGAACACAAATCTCAATAGGTCACATGAGAGAGACATGAACTCAGAAATCTTCAAGCAATTCAGTCAAATACACTTTTTGTAGATGAAGGATGTTTCCTACATGTTGTTTGGTGATGTTTTTAATCCTTCATATTTCTCTCACAGCCTCTTATCTGAAAGCTAACATCATCAGAGTGACAGTGGTAATGGTGATTCTGTGGGGACAGCTCATCTTCCAATATGGTTTCTGGAAGAAGAGGGTAAATATATTCATCTTTATTCAACCCAGTCCTATAATGTACATGAGATCACATTAGACTGTCCAGCCATATCTGATCCAGTAAGTTAAAGTTGGGTGCTGCTGTGTTTCTCCAGGCCAACAGAGTGCAGAAGGCAAGACTGGAGAACATTGAGATGGCTTACGTTAATGTTGCTGCTTCCAGTGCTGAAGACAGACTCAGTGAAGAGGAAGGAGACGACCAGGGGCCAGAAGAGGGAGGAGCCTATGAAGAGCCAGAAGAGGATATGTAATGACCTCACCTCACATCCATCCATCACATCACTAACTGTACATCACCTCCGTCAAGGTTTGAACAACCAAACTAAAGGTAGGGTAAGTGATTTCACTTAAGTTTCAGTTTCAGTTTTCATGTAGGTGACAGGCGGGGGCCTTCCTCCAATCATGATCAAGCGGGGGTAGGCCTGGGTGCGTTTAAGGCCCGCCCCCCTCGACCATGATTGGAGGAAGGCCCCACTCTATCCTGATTGGAGGAAAACCTGTCACCCAACAGTTTTGGTGGAGCAACTGAAACTGCTTTTTTTCTCTGAAGTGAAGGCTGAAGTCCAAGAATGGACCAAACACTATATAGTAACTAGTATTATCAGACCCATTTTGTTATTATTTGAATTCAATGAAATCACTTACCCTACCTTTAAACTTGGAATGTTCCATTATTCACAATCAATTCATTCAACTTCCACATTCTTTTGAATTCATCTATGCAACATTAAAGCTCCATTGTGCGATACACTGCCACCTACTGATGAGTGTTATTACACCTTAGTGTCCAGTCCAAACAAAACCACTCTCTCCCTCTCCTTAACATGCAGACAACAGACTACAACAGCATCAGACAGACATTTAGCTATAACAAGGAATACGGTTAGGTATTCAAGATGCAAACAAGATGTAGATTCAGACAAAGTATGTGTATTTACACAAACACTAATAGTGTAACATTTTTAGTGGTTAGGATGGTCTGCCATAGGTGTGGGAGGGGCTGAGCAGAGGGGGAGGAGACAGGGTTAGTTTAGTTTAGTTTATTTATTTCGGTCAAACATTTTAAAATGCCCAATAGGCTGAAAAGGTATGGGCTGAAGCCGAAGGCGAAGCTTATAAAGCCCACCTTATTCCAGGGTGTTTCAACTTATCTGGGAACAGCTTAGGGGAGGAGCCTAATTGGGAGCCTGATTGGTTGTATGTTATCACAAAGGATTAGTTTTATAAAAGGCGTTCATATTTTGGATAATCGTACTTTAATTAGGACGGGAACCCCTTTTGGGGTTTTTACATTTCAAGACGAGAACCCCTTTTGGGGTTGTTGCTTTGTACAGTATATAGCAACATCATTTTAGTTGTAATTTTTGTATAAATATATACAGTTTTTCAGAAAACTTAGCAGATCAAAAAAAACAACTAAAAACAATAGCAGATCTATGATGATAATGATGTACTGTATATCTATATAGTGTCAGTCTGCCATGCATTTTTAGGGCAAAGACGAGCATTATATTTCAGTGCTCTTAGCATCCAGCATTATTTGGCAGAAGATGAAATATGATTATTAATGACTGAGGGGTTGTGTCCACAGGATAAAAAATAAAGGTTTGCATAATGCCCAGAGTGCTACTCAGAGGGAGACCTTTTCTGATCGGGGTGTCTCTCTATTAGATAAAAAGCTCTCCTCCGTAAAAGTAACTATTTTCTACTTTTCTTTACTGTTTCTTCTTTAACTTTTCAGCTTTAAAATAAGCTGTGAGTTGCAGCTTTAAGACGCATTCTTGTATATACTGTATGTTCTTATTTTGATTGTGTCACTTATCCCTGTTGAACAAAGAATTATAGATTTTTGTATATTGTTATAGATGATGTATGAGTTCATTGAAGGAGCAGTTTGTGTGTTGTATAGTGTATGCTGTCGGACAGAAACCTTGTATTTCAATTGTTCTACTTTTTTCAGTTTTTTCATCCTTTAATGCCACACTTTGTCATACAAAAGTGCAAGCAAAAGCAGTGAAATAGCGGATCTACAAGCTCATGGTGTGTTGCAACGCGACACATTGATGAGTTGCAGATCAGCTATATTCACTATTTCTTAAACTTTGTTTAATTTCCTGAAAAGTAACGGGTTTGAACATACAACGTTTCCACCTGACAGCAACAATAATGTTCTCATGTCAATGTGCTGTTGCTGTAGTATTTAATATCCACAACTTTCCAACATCCCATCGTGCATTGCGCAGAATGTGCAGGCAGCTTCCGGCGACGCAGCCGAGAGTGATCTACAAGCTCACAACGGTTGCATCTGCGACGCAAGCTTGTATGTCTGCTGTTAACCTAACCGGAAGTGTCCCGCAAATAATGCTACAGTAAATTCTCGCGGAAACAGGTGGATAGGATTTTTTTTTATGTTCTGATTTAAACTTTTTTTTCAAGTTATGTGACATCTGTGTGTGTTTGGTTGCAGGGCACACACACACACACACACACACACACACACACACACACACACACACACACACACACACACACACACACACACACACACACACACACACACACACACACACACACACACACACACAGGTTAAAAAGTAGTAGGCTAGTAGTAGCCTAGTATAAGTAGAAAACTAAGTACTAAAGTAAAGTAATTGAAATACTTGGTAACTTTCCACCACAGTAGCCTACAGTACAGCTTTCCACACAATACACAATCACTGACTTCCAAACCATCACTGTATATTTTGATATCATGGTTTAGTTTTATAAAGCTTTATCGGATATTTTACACCTTTGTATCTGTGTACCTTCAGACCAAAAAATATATAATAAAGATAAAAAGTGTTAATGATGAGAATGAGAAGCGTTGTGTCTCCTTAAATGTCAATGTTTCCTGTTTCCCTGGTAGCATGTAGCAAGTGGAAGAGACACGTTATTCCAACCAGTTATTTTTGTGAGGGTATAGGCCTATAGGGGACACAGGGAGAACATGCAAACTCCACATAGAAAGGCCCTTTCACCAACCCCACCTAGGGTATGTGCACTGATGACGCGGAGGAGAGAACACTTTTATATGTATAAAAGTATTGCCATCCAAATGTATAGAAAGAGAATGTGACATCACAACTTAAAGTTATACTATGTAACTTTTTTTATAAAACATATCTTAAAATTGTCCTAACTATTAAATCGCTAAAGTTTTAGAACCCCCACTCCGTTAATTTCAGCCCCAAAAGCCTTTTCTTTATATGTTTTCTACATAGCTGTGACAGGGGCTGTATTTCCCGGCAAAATGATGTCATCTCCCACATGATACACTACTGGCCAATCACAGCGCAGATCATACACCACCGGCCAATCACAGCGAGTCTTGCTGTCTCTAAAGGAAGTAGCTTCCCTCAGCAACTGTGTTTACATTGGTGAAGGAATCTTGCCTGCTACTCCCTCAATCCTGGTCTAAAAATGACGGGAGACGGCTCTACGGATGCATATCAGCGAGGCGGAGGTGCTCGCGGCACCCGTGGTGGTCCGCGGACCCCCGTTCCGGTGGTCCGCGGCGACTCCGGCCGAAAAAAGAAATACCGCTACTGACCACTAGTTGAGCAGCTTCCACAGTACAGCTTTAAAGAAAACCTCTCAAGAGGGTGTCACCTGTCCATTGTACTCAATGGGCCTGGGCATAGTGGGCAAGGCAGTCACTCCTTCTAAATACTTAAATGCAGCATCTTGACTATGAATATTTTAGGGATGCCCCGATCAGGGTTTTTTTGCTCCCGATCCGATACCGATCAAATATTATTGCTTCCGATTCGATCCCGATCTTTCCCGATCCGATCTTTTGGCAAGGCATTAAGAAGAAAAAAAAATTCTATTCATTCTATCACTTGGTTCTCAACCTTTTCAGGCCGTGACCCCCAAAATAATCATATTTTAACTGGGGACCCCCGACCCTGAAGAGTTGAGGAAGTATATTTTGTATAACACGGTTCTATTGTGAAAATAGCAGATCTACATGCTCACAACGCCTCGCAACGCGAGGAGTTGTGAGCATGTAGATCGGCTATTTTCACAATTTCTGGCTTTAATATTTGACAATTTGGCCAATGTTTAATTTGTCATTTTAGAGGTATTAAAAAGTCCTTAATTTTTCACTTT